>NC_092158.1:78725936-78975273 GCF_045791955.1 Oncorhynchus clarkii lewisi
CATACATTTTAACACACTTTATAATTCAACATGTTTTACTATTTCTTACAAATATAGGGTCCGTTTAGCCCTGACCGTTATCCGTTTCCAACTCCCCGTCGCAAAGTCTTTTGCCCGCTCCATCGAAGCTCTGGCCGTTTTCACTCCAGGGATAGATCCGCCTTCTGCCTTGTGGGTCTTGGGAATGTCTCAACGATAACCGAGGCCATCGCCGTAATTGTTCCCGATTTTCGAAAAGACTGTCCAGCTTATTCATCAGTGTTCTGAAAATATGGTAATCGCGCCATTTAAAACTGAACATTATTTGGAAAAAATTTACATCCTTGCATGCTTTGGAAGATACATGTGATCGGACCGTTTTCGAAGCATTTGCACTATCAAATTGTTCACATGCTAAAATTGTCACTCTGGAGTCCGGGGTATACGCCATTGACGCGATTCTTATGGCCATTATATCACTTCGGCCACAGACCTGTTCTTCCAACGCATATCCGGGCAGCCTTGAAACACTTAGGGCGCGCTCCATTTGACACAGCGCTAGTCTTATTTTAAGCCATTCTCTCATCCTTAGCGCTGGAGAAAAACTCTCGGGTTCTGCCCGATAAAAGGGTTGGGACACGCTGTCTGTGAATATCTTAACCGTAGATTCCTCCGGGCTAAAGATGTAAGACATATGCCCGTCGCTTGTACACAAAAAGCCCTTAAAACATTCGGGAGCCTCACGCAAAACATCCTCCAGGCTTTTGTCGTTGGATTCTTGACATGAGCTGCAAAGCACACCGATAATTGCCCTTGTAGACATATTTTAGATGTTTAATATTCAAGTCTTTATTTTAAAAATTGCTTGTTCTGGACATTTATAAGGCATATGCCCAGGACATTCCGGATTCATCAGATACACATATGGGCGATACATCTGGGGGGTCATACCCGGTCCAAAAGTTCAAACACAACAACCACAGTTCAACCAGGCCCCTAGACATCCATCAACTGGACTACTTCAAAGGATGACATAGAGATCTGAAATAACACAAAATAACACGTGACCACAGGAACAGGGGGGACGGGGAGGGGGCACATATTCGGACACGCAAAGGTCAAAATGACGTAAGGTCATCAATCAATCATTTTGACGCGTGCCGTCTACTTTAATCTCTCTCTTTCCTACTGATGAGTCAGCAGGGTCAATAGAAGGTAGGCTCTGAGGGTCAGGTCTTGACACGTTCCTGAATAACATAGCAACACCTGAGGGAATGGCATCTAAAACAATTGCAAAATCTTTAGGTGTTACAGGGACCTTGTAAAGTGATAAGAATTCTGAGTAAAAAACCCTCTGCATTTACCAGTTGGCTCACCAATAGGATATTATATCAGAACCAATATTCTAAAAACAAAAGTATTTTTCTACAATATATCCCAATTATTCCAAATATAATATCTGTGTGGAGAAAAATTGTGTTTATAAATTAAAGTCAATGACAAGACCATGACAAGAAAACATGCCGATGAAAAGCAGAACGTTTCACTGGAACTTTGTCAATATTATAATTGCAAAATAACATGAAGTTAAGGCCACCAAAAGTAGAGAAGACATGATGAGGAATAAAATTCCAGATAGAAGTGGGTCTTCTTAGGAATTGTTTTATCCAATTGATCTTAAAAGTATTATTTAAAGTAGTAAAGTCCAGAACATTCAGTCCACCATTCTCACAAGTGTTCATTACAACAGTTTTCCTAATGTAATGGGTACGGTTTCTCCAAAGAAAGTTGAAAAGCATCAGGTCTATCTCCTTGCTTATTTTACTGTCAAGATATAAAGATAGAGCACCATATGTTAGTCTAGAGATACCTTCAGCCTTGGTTATTAGGACTCTACCTTTTAAAGATAAGTCCCTCTGTAGCCATTGATTTAGCTTCTTCTGGGTTTTTTTAATAAGAGGGTTAAAATTTAGTAAGCCTCTAGACTTCTGATCCTTTGTAATGGTTATGCCTAAATATGTAAGTTATTCTTTTACTGGAATACCATAATATGAAAGTGTCACAATCTTTGACAGCTATGAGTTCACATTTATTAATGTTAAGATATAGAACACACACTTTGGAAAAGGATTGTATCACATTGATCGATATGGGAATTTGGTTAGCGTCTTTCAGACAAAGTGTAGTATCGTCAGCCAGCTGGCTTATAATAATTTCTTTACCAGCTATGGAAATACCTTGTACAGGACTATTATTTAAAGAATTTGCAAGAAGTTGGGTGATTAATAAAAACAGGTACGGAGAGATAGGACAACCTTGCCTAATTCCTCACTTTAACTTAAATCTAGGTGAGGTGCCATATTTCAATTTGATAGAGCTGTTACCATTTGCATAGAGAGTCTTAATAGCCTTACATAAAAACGTCCCTAAAGCCAAGTCTCTCAAGGGAGTGGAAGAGAAACTGATGCTCTACTGTGTCAAATGCTTTATAAAAATCAAAAAAGAATATGAAGCTATCCTCAGTTATTAGGTCTCAGTAGTCAAGTATGTCTAATACTAGTCTGACATTGTAATTCCATCAACACCTTGTGATTTATTGTTCTTTAGATGTTTGATAGACTCTAATCTCTTCAACTTTGATGGGTTCATCACACTGTTTAGATTCTATATCACTGATAGAATAAACATTATTCAGTGAGTTAAAAAACATATCTGTGGATCCCTGACAATATATAGAGCTATACAATTTTCTGTAAAAATTGCTCCAGTATTTAGCGATTCATTTTTGGTCATCTGTAATAATACCATCAATGTTTAACTTATGGATAGCGTTATTTTTAGAGTGAAATTTCTCAAGTCTAAAGAAATAGGATGAATTCTGTTCTCCCTCCTTAATATATTTTTTCCTAGATCTACTAAAGGCTCCTTCTGCTTTTAATTTATATATATTATCCAGTTTATTTTGTAACTCAATTAGTTCCATCTTCTCCTCCTCCGAGAGGTCGGCTGGGGACCTCTGAGAAAGGGAAGTTATCTTAATGATCACCTTTTCCTCCTCAGCTCTTCTGGTCTTAGCAAGAGTACTACCATATTTTCTAAGGTATTTGTACACCTCAAATTTAAAGAGCTCCCAGTTCTTGCAATACGATTTTTCTTCACAAGCCCTTTCCCAAAAGTGTGAGAGCAGATCTTTAACCTCAAATTTAACTATATCTTAATTTAATAATGAGCTATTTAGCTTCCAGTAGAATGCTCTACCAAGGTTAGTATCAGGGGTAAATATTTTGATATCAATGTAAATAGCCCTATGGTCTGTGAGGGGAGTAGTACAAATATTTGTAGTAACACACTCACTATCAATACATTTGGATATGAGCCAAAAATCTATTTGGATTGTCTTGAACCTGTTTTGTTACTCCAAGTGAATGATCTGTCGGCAGGAAACCTCTCTCTCCATATATCAGTAAGATCAAACTTTTCCATAAAAAGTATTAAACCCAAATTCTGATTGGTTCGCCTACCTGGGGGCCATCTATCAGTTGAATTATCTATTGTAATGTTAAAGTCCCCTCCTATCAATAATAACAAATTGGGAAATTTAGATAACCAATGAAGTATATGTTTCTCTATAGATTCAAGCAACTCATCATTCTCATGTTTGCTGTTGTACCCGTAGAAGTTTACAGTAATGATCGTAATGTCATTGTAACTGATCATTCTCATGTTTGGTGTTGTACCCGTAGAAGTTTACAGTAATGAGCGTAATGTCGTTGTAACTGATCACAAGACAAATAAAGTGACCAAAGGGGTCACATTCCAAGTGTAGAATATTACCACCAAAGGTATTTTTCATTGTACTGACACCAGCGGAGTGTTCAGATCCATGGGAAAGCCAAATATCGTTGCCCCACTGTAATCTCCAGAAGTTGGCATGAGTGAGACTCTCGAAAAAAGCAAAAATCTGTTCAAAATTGTTTAGCAAATAAAAATAAGACCTTGAGCTTCACATTGTTTCGCAACCCCCTAGCATTAAGAGAAACTATAGACAAAGACGAAACAACAAAGATGATATAAAAGTATAAACTGTAGTAGGATGAGTCAAAGACGTAGGAGCAGTGAACATAAACAACAAGGAACCGAGATCTGCACCATTTAAGTCAATTTAAAGTGAAAATAGCTTATTCCATAACCTTTGAGCTAGACGTTATCTGGCTTTGAAATTCAACTCAACTGAAAATTATGTTCAAGACCAAACCAAGGGTTCTTGTAGTAAGAGAGACTAAAAACCCTTTTTAGTGTAATCAGGAAATATTCTGAGAAATAAAATAACAAATAATAATTTCAATAAAAGGGTACCTACTATTTTAAGTGCATATGAAAACTGATAATAAAATAATTGAATAAAAAATATTTTACATATAAACATTCCTAAGACCTTTTTGGAAATAAGTATTAATAACTAAATAGAACAATAACCGTGTAAAGTCAGAGCAGACCTGTATGCCCTTTAGAACAGTATCTTACTTACTGTATACATAAAATAAAAAAATACAGCTTTCAATCTTCTTCGTAAATTTGTAAACAAAATAGGTCTTCTGGTCATACAAGAACAAACTAATACATTTAAATACCTGAGTATTCCTGAAAAATAGTCACCTGATGCTTGTTAGGTAAACAACATAAGGAAAATGAGAATACCGTGGCTGAAACCATCAACCTGTTCCTTCTAGTGAGATTTTAGGGATTGGAACTTTAATAAATTCCCCTTTCTTAAAATTAGGTCACGAAGGAAGGGAACAACTTTTCACCACCCCACCCAGAGCTTGCCAAACGATTGGTCTATAGACCAACAACAATACCCAAACTGGCCAATTAAATTGAAGATTAAAACACTGTAGACCCGCCTCTACGGTATTATTGTGCGGTGCAAGTGTCAGTCAAGTCATAGCGTAATATAAATATATTTTTGCACTGTCAATTTTGATCAATTAACTAACTATAAGCAAGCAATTATCACAGTTTCGTTTCTTATTAAATACATAACCAATAACGCCAATTTCCTTTTCCATAGCCTTTTATGGAGTGATATTGTCTGTTTTCCAACAATACCCTACCAATGTCTTGTAGCCTGTCATGCCCGATGCTACCATGTAAACTATCTACAAACTCACGCGCCAAACCACTATAAACCTACTTTATTAGTTAAAATGTAACAATTACCTATTCGCTGGCCCACCGGTGTAGTAAACGGGTTTCCTGTCAGAAACTCCATCCTTCTTTCTTTCTGCCAATCAAACCAAAATCCAGAACTGCGCTTCCGTCGTTTCCACAGCAGAGGAGTTACCGCAAAGAATTGAAGCAGCACACATTGAATTAAATTAGGTTACGTCATCTGTTAAAGTGAACGTTACATTTACTGAACATTATTGTGTACTAATTGGGAATGGCATAAAAATGAGACCATATTAATATATGCAGATTAATAGGGTAGCCTACAATAGAGCCACCAGAACAGTTGCACAGAGAGGAACAAAATAAACACTATTTAGCTAAAGGCTAAACGATAAACCATCTTCACATTCTACCCCATCAAAATACGTGGACTATGAAGCTACAGTACATGACCAAAAGTATGTGAACACCTGCTGGTCGAACATTTCATTCCAAAATCACAGGCATTAATATGGAGTTGGTCCCCCCTTTGCTGCTATAACAGCCTCCACTCTTCTGGGAAGGCTTTCCACTAGATGTTGGATCATTGCTGCTGGGACTTGCTTCCATTCAGGCACACGAGCATTAGTAAGGTCAGGCACTGATGTTGGGCAATTAGGCCTGGCTCACAGTCGGTGTTCCAATTCATTCCAAAGGTATTTGATGGGGTTGAGGTCAGGGCTCTGTGCAGGCCAGTCAAGTTCTTCCACACTGACCTTGACAAACCATTTCTGTATGGACCTCGCTTTGTGCATGGGGCATTGTCATGCAGAAACAGGAAAGGGCCTTCCTCAAATTGTTGCCACAAAGTTGGAAGCACAGAATAGTCCAGGATGTCATTGTATCCTGTAGCGTTAAGATTTCCCTTCACTGGAACTAAGGGGCCTAGCCTGAACCGTGAAAAACAGCCCCAGACCATTATTCCTCCACCACCAAACTTTACAATTGGCACTATACATTGGGGCAGGTAACGTTCTACTGGCATCCGTCAAACCCAGATTCGTCCGTCGGACTGCCAGACAGTGAATGTGTTTTGACTTCTCCTGAGTCCATTGGCGGCAAACGCTTGGCATTGCACATTATGATTTTAGACTTATGTGCTGCTGCTTGGCCATGTAAACCATTTTCATGAAGCTCCCGACGAACAGTTCTTGTGCTGACATTGTTTCCAGAGGCAGTTTGGAACGATGTAGTGAGTGTTGCAACCGAGAACAGACCATTTTTACACGTTACGCGCTTAAACACTCTGTGGTCCCGTTCTGTGAGCTTGTGTGGCCTACCACTTCGCGGCTGAGCCGTTGTTGCTCCTAGACATTTCCACTTCACAATAACAGCACTTACAGTTGACCTGGGCAGCTCTAGCAGGGCAGAATTTTAACAAACTGACTTGTTGGAAAGGTGGCATCCGTTGACGGTGCCATGTCGAAAATCACTGAGCTCTTCAGTAAGGCCATTCTATTGCCAATGTTTGTGTATGGAGATTGCATGGCTGTGTGCTCAATTTTATACACCTGTCAGCAACGGGTGTGGCTGAAATATCCGAATCCATTAATTGTGTCATTGTTTTCTTAAGTCATGTAAACTTTAAAGTAACAATATTGTCGGCTCTGTGCTTTACAGCAATTTCAACTAATTCAGTTTTCTGCCACCAGGTCGCACTGTTTCATTATAGATCATGTACATGTTAGGGTTATGGCAGAGATGTTAGATTTACTAGTCAGTCTGTCACTAGTTATGTTATGGTATGGTTTCTATTTCACATAGGCTATTTCACTTTATTTACTGTGCACTATAAGGAGTTATAGACACGTCTATATTATTTATTACAGTATTTTTAGATAGTAATAAGAATATGTGCAACAAAAAAACAAATTATATGTACTGTGGATGCTATGACATTGTAATAGCATGTATTTATTGCAAAATTCCTAAAATATTGAATAGTCTGTGCATTTAAAGTAAATAACCTGTAAATTACATTCCTTAAATGTTGTATTCTTCCTCAAAGAGGCTGAGATATGCAGGAGAAAAGCCCAATAATTGACTTGTTATGCCACAAAGTTGAGTGACTCAGAATGACTCATGTGAAACGAAAATGAAAACACTTTAGAGGTGTTACTCTCACCGTCTCTGCCTTTACTGTTCTGTACCTTACAGATATGATTCCATTATATCACTAATAAAAATATCATATCTTCCTGTGTGTTTCTGATTTGGTTTCAGGTGCTTTGAGGTAGCGAGAGTGTTTCAGAGCCGGTAATTGCATGTGTGAGTGTGAATATTGAACGTGCAGCAGATAGTGTTTGAGAGATGGTCACTGTCTGTGGTCATCAGATGTGAGTTGCTGTGTTCCACCTGGAATAGTTGTTTTGTTCATTAATGGTCTCATGAGTCTGGGAGTAAAGAGAAAATCAGGGTAACCATCACTGTGCTCTTCTCTGCTGCTGGCCTGTCACACCCAGGGGCTTTCTGACACAACTGGGTTCCACAGCACAGAGACTGAAAAGGCACTGGCCATTCACTGTGACATTTTGCTCCACATACAGTATGTGTATTTCAATGGCATTCAATTGTCCATCTGATTCCAAGTGTTTTTCAACTGTACCAAAGGAGGTTGGTGTCACCTTAATTGGGGCACAGGCTCGTGGTAAGGACTCGAGCAGAATGAGTGGAATGGTATCAAATATATTAAATAGGTGGTTTCCATGTGTTTGATGCCATTCCTTTTGCTGTCCAGCCATTATTATGAGTCATCCTCCCCTCAGCAGCCTCCACTGATCTGTACCAATGAAATTAACGCTAACAAAAACTATCTGGATGATTACAGAGGGAATTAACCATTATGGCCTATGTATACCATAATCCTAATGCAATGGGGATTTCTTATTAGGACATGTTCGTATAAAAATGTTTAGGGAGTGATAAGCCCTTGAATCATGGTGGCCCATGCTATCTTATGTTGAACAATGGGTGTGAGAAATGGTCTTTCTGGTAAGGAAGGGTACCAGTGTGTTCCAATGCAAAGTCTTGGTGACCACTGTAGTGAACCAATAGCCAGCCTACATGGTCCTGTCCAATCCACAGCTGAAAGACAGTCGCTGGCACAGCGTGATTTCTTCTCTCAGAGGAAGCTCATGGGTTCAATACAGGGACTGCAAAATGCCAGTGGTCACCAAGATTGAGCCCAACTCTGAGTCAATAGACAGAAATGTCACATAAAATGATCATGAGCATCATCACTGTCTGATCATCAATGTGATAAAGATGAATAGAAAATATAAACAGATTCCATGCAATTTGGAAGCAAGTCAATGTCTGGCCAATGTACTGTAATTTCTCCTATCTCCGGTTATTGAGCCAATTGTTTACAAGATCTTGCACATCACATATTGACCTGGGAACTGGGAACTGAGACATAATCGACAGTAACTTGATACATTGAAGATCATTATTTAGCTGTTGTACACTAGATCATCCAGGTGTGAGATTCTTTTCAGAATATAAATACTGTTCAAATTGATCAAGAAAAGGTTGCAGAAATGCATGGAATGTGATGGAGGAAAGGGTCTCAACTCTCATCAACTCTTCCTCAACCCTGAGTCAGATAACACAATTACATAGAAGTTTTCTTTTACAGCTCTATCAACCAGTACTGATTCAATCTCCCATTGTCACACTTCAACAGTTTTCTAATCCTCCACTAATGAATTCAATTAAACCAGCCACAGTCACAGGGCACAGGTCAATGGAGACGCAGTCGAAAGACAGGCTGCAACATGCATGTTTGGAAAGGCCATCTCTTGCAACTTGTGTTCACCTATGCTTCCTAGGCAAATTTGTGAAACCACATGATTCAAATACTCTTCATATATAATTGAGATGCCATTATGAACCTATATTTAATTTATTTAATGTCACTAAATGCACAGTGCTTAAGTTATTACTGGATTAATGTTGTAAAGCACATGAATTTGATATGATGTTGACTTACATTCTAACACCTCTATTGTTAACTGAAACCACCTCACCTCAGCATGCTCTCTCTGACACCATGCTTTCAATTATAAAAAATAATAATCTCACAGCCTTCATTTCTACATTCGTCAATAACAACAACATTACATTGAAAGGCAAGGTGACATGTTGCTAGGGAACACACCTGTGAAGAGTGACTGCATCCAGTTGGAGCAGGACGCATGTTATTAAGGCATGCTGGGTTATTCTTCTGGCCCTCTGTGAGAGGCCTGAGATATTCCTCCACTCCACCAACAGCTTCCAGTGGGCAGCCTCCTGATCCCTCCCAATGTGCCAACTCTCTCCATATCTGACATGCACACTGAGATCTCTTCTTTAGTTTCACTGGTGTAAATGTCAAAATCATTTGTCAAGGGAACAAAATACATACAGCAGGGGAGCATACAGCCCTGACTATGGGGTTGTATTTACAACGAATTGATTTGTCTGAACCTGCTTTGAGCTTTTCGGTCATAACAACTTACAACCAGAGGGGAAGTCCAGGTGGGGAGAGGAGGGCAGGAGGAAGAAATAAAAATAAAAATGTGTTTGCCAGAAATGGTCCCTAATTGGTGAGGCGTGTTATCTTCTGTGCAGGGATTGTTTAATGTCTCGGCCCACGCCGCATATGAGAACGAGCTAGCTGAGAATCAGCAGCTTCCAATTAGGGTGGGTTGGAAGTAATGTGTCTGAATTCTCTCTGTGCAGCTGCTTGATTGTATGCTTTTTTGGCCTGCAAATGAAATGCAGTGAGGTGTCTTCACTGACGCAGAGTCTGGTAATTTGCAACCGGCTGTGCCTCTCTCTCAGCTGTCAGGTAAATGCCACAGAAATGATTGAGTCTTCAAGTATCTTCAATCCACAACAATATCTTGCAAAACAATAATTACATCTAAAACACCCATATCATTAGGTCCAGTAAACCAAACTCTTGAACAGCTACTGTATTGTCAATTGACAGTTTTCCATTCTGAAGCAGTGTGTATTATTATTTGTTAGGATCAACTTTCCTTTGCAGATGGTCCCCCAGTGGTGGACTTGCTATGGAGTGAAGGATTTCAGAGAAAGAAAAAGCCAGTGGATCACAAACCATCTCCCCCTGAGTCCCTTGGATGAGTCATCTGTGTGCGCAGCGCAGGGGGGCTGAGGTGAGGAGGAACGTGCTCTGGGGCGAAAATACAAACAGTTGGTTCTCACTAGTGTAGAGCAACACCATCGCTCCCATCATTGGCTGTTGTCATGACAGTTGCACACGCATGTGGCAGAATGCTCATTGTAATAGGTTAGATGTTAAAGCCAAAACCCCACGCATTACATTTGCTTTGTGGTGACAGTTTAATAACGCTCCTGTCACAGGAGGTTGGTGGCACCTTAACGGGGGAGAACGGGCTCGTGGTACTAACTGGAGCTGGATCAGTGGAATCGTATCAAATCTATCAAACACATGGTTTCCATTTGCTCCGTTCCGGCCATTATTATGAGCCGTTCTCCCCTCAGCAGCCTCCACTGGCTCCTGTGTCTTTGTTTCCCATGCTCTCGACACCCACCCATGTCTCTGTGATGTGAGCGTGGAAGAGAAGGAAGAAAACTGATTATCACACTCACTTGATTACACAAAGCATTTGTTAGCGCAGTGATTCATAGAGATGAGAGTACGGAAAGCACAAGATTCAATTAAGGTAAAGATGTACATGATCTTGAAATAAATCAATTTAGCTCCTTATAACCAGCTTACAATATCCTTGCACAAGCTTTTACCTGGCTTGGTGGTAAAACAGTCCAGATTTAAACAGTTATTTAATAAAAATGGTTTAAGAATGGAGAATAAACCTACATTGCAACTCTTTAATTAGACAAGCACGCTAAAACCGATACAATATGTACAACCAGAAGTTCTGACATTCTAAGCCACAAAACATAATAACAAGTAGCCTAATCACAATCAACTCCCATGGCCATTAGGATCATAAATGTGAAAATACATGTTCAGTTCTCCACCCAGATAATGTGCTACTACCAGTCAGTTTGGATTAAACCATTGTAGAGAACTAAACATAAAACATACAGAGCATTGTGAGTGAGCTGATACATTGAGCAGACTGCACTCATTGATAGATGTCAGGTTAAAGAGTGTTTTGTAATAGAATAAGCAGCAGACAGTGTATTTCAAGGCATATTATCTCATTCAAAAGGGGAGAAATTCTGAGTTCCAGTATGCTTGGAAAGTTGTCCTTGATACTCTTGAGATGTTTGTCAAAGCCACGTTCACACTACATGGTTTCACTATCACACATTTACCTCTGTCACAAAGAATTACAAGTATCGCAAATTGGCAACAGCAATTCCCATCAGACCAATCAGCGTAATAGAAGGTAATGGGGAACAAAAAAAAGCAAAACATAGCATTTGAAACTGAAATTGAAACAATATTAGAATTGTGAAAGCAGAGAGCTGAATGTCATTCTGGTGACTTCCCCAGGAATCAGACACAGCTAATGACAGGGTAGGTACCACAGTAAAGCAGCTAGTCCAGAGGGGAGATACCAAAGAGCCAAATGACAGAGAGGAGGATCTATTTTGGCTCCTTTTTTCACCTGGCATGGAAGCCTCGCAAGCAGTGGCCTTTAGCAAGGTTAAGCAGTGTCATAGTTATCCGTGACCATGTAAAATGTCACCAAGAGACAGAGTGAGGTTTGCTAGTCATAGCTGTGTAGACAATGCCCATGGGAATGAAGTGTCAAGCTCTAGTGCATTAAAGGATAATTGTAGTCATAGCAACACATAACTGTCTAATTACTTTAATTGGACAGGGTCCATTTGAATAAGATAATTGCTATTAAACTGGTACTCAATGACTCTCCCGCTGCAGAGCTTTTAAACGTTGTCACTCACTGTTTCAAATCTACAGGTTTTACAGACAGCTTTCCTCATTTGTAGATCCGCAAATATACACCAACCATCCAAGGGTGGCCAGATAGCAAATTTGGGTCAGCTCCTGGAAATGACTACAGATAAAAAATAATGTATACAAATGGAAACGTTCTGTTGTCCGGGTTAGGGAGGGTTTGGCCGGTAGGGATATCCTTGTCTCATCGGGCACCAGCGACTCCTGTGGCGGGCGGGCTTCCCGGTTGGATGCGCACTCTGTTAAGAAGCAGTGCGGTTGGGTTGTGTAACGGAGGATGCATGACTTTCAACCTTCGTCTCTCCCGAGCCCGTACGGGAGTTGTAGCGATGAGACAAGATAGTAGCTACTAACAATTGGATACCATGAAATTGGGGAGAAAAAAGGGGTTAACATTTTTAGAAAGGATAGTTAATTGGTTACAGACCAGAATACTTATTTTGACCATGGTGATGAAGAAGATATGTGTTGATTTATGGACTTGGCTGAGTCAAGTTGGCCTTTATCAGGAAATGATCAGCAGGGTCGTTCCACAAAAAGAGTGCCTTTTGTAATCCCTTTGATATTATAAGTAGAAATTGTTCACCAATGTTGAATTTTAAAAGCCTGTTATATCAAAATTCTAAAATTATGATTTTTTATATAAATAAAGACTTAGAAAAGTGCAAAAAAATCAGCACTTAGACATGTCTCTCCGTGCACAATCTGTGACTTATTTGAAGATTTTCATGGAGCGGCAGGTAGCCTAGTGGTTAGAGCGTTGGGGCAGTAACCGAAAGGTTGCTAGATCGAATCCCAGAGTTTACAAGGTAAAAAGCTGTCATTCTGCCCCTGAACAAGGCAGTTAATCCACTAGTATAGGCCATCATTGTAAATTAGATTTTGTTCTTAACTGACTTGCCTAGTTAAATAAAAGGTTCAATTAAAAAGACAAAAAAAACACAACCCCACCATCATTGTAAAGCCCTAGTTATTTTGTTGCTTTGACAAAGTAATTTCTGAAGATTGTTATTTATTAGTGATTAATTTACGTCTGTCCCTCATTTTAAGGTCAACCCTGTTACGTGAACTCAACTCTCGTTTCAATATGAAGTTGTACATGTGCTCTTTATGACAGAATGCAAAAAAAAAAAGAAATCTAAAGTTGTTGTTTTTTTTACCAAGTTACACTTCTCAAAATGCACTAAATAGGTGCAATGACCCAGCAATAGATTAATTGATGGGAACACAGTCCCAACCGTCACTGTACATATCTTTAGGGTTATAGTCGAAGTATGAGAGCTCTGTCTGCCCACTCAACACAAATGACCCCATCCAGAAATCAACAACGTGTCTCAGTCTCTCCTCAGGGCAGGGAGTCTACATGACAGAGCATGTGAAGCCGCAGCACTCCTTCAGAAGGGTGAGACTGGTTTTGGTGACAAAGGGAGTGGACGAAGTTTGCTGGGCTTTGGAGGTCATCCTTCGGTCCTCTGTGACATCTGGGGAAAAAAGAGACATCATTATCATCCTCATCAGCACTGTTAATGTTATCATATTTTAACTTGGTTCATTCAATGCGTCTTGGACTAACTGCACATAAGGAAGCTTCATATTTGAACCTTGACTACACAGCACTATGGTAACACATTTGCACATACCTTTTTTCTTCAAGGTCTTGGGGAATTTAGACTGCAAGAAATCAGCCATTTCTTTGTCCTCCTCTCTCTCCCTGTTGAAGGAGATTTAGTGGTATGAGCACAGTTAACAAAAAGGTAAAATCTTCCTATATATCTTTCACAGCCACTGTTGCCATAAAACACAGTCATACACAAGCACGCACACACAAAATAAATAAATAACCAACTGGATAGAGACAAAGAGGCATACACGAACAGCTCCGGCATTTGTTGTTATGTGTGGATGGTGTGAATTCACTTTAACAATATATCATTTTCTCTTCGTGATTTTCTACTGTCAACATCACTTTACTATAAATTATTAAGTATCTGCTTCCCACGTATCCCCCACCTTTCCGAGAGCTGTCAAAAGTGTCACTCAGACTTGTAGTCAGAGAAGCAGGGATGCCTGACATGCAAGATAGATAATTTAGCACTGTAAACAAATGCAATGTGGAAGGGGCTTGCTTCCTCTGTCATTTACACTAAATATACACTGAGCAACACAACACTCAGCCCAGCCTCTAGAGAGAATACAATACCCAATAAACTACAGAAGTGAAAAATACCCTTTTAAATTCACCTCAACAGATCGATCGCATGGGTTTAATTCCCATTGACATGGAAGAATGTTCCCCAACTGGCTCAGATACAGTATGACTCAGAGGTGACAACAACTGAGTCACGAATATTAATGGTCACTAGATGCTACTTCGGCAACATGGATAGTTACAGTAGCCCTTGCCTTTAAGAACATGGCCCAACCCTCCTTGCCTTTAGGAACATGACCGCACTCACCTGAGCCTCTCAAACTCCACGTCATCCACCAGGAAGTCCCTGGTCTCCACCAGCTTGTGGATCTGCTGCAGCAACTCCTCCTCCCTCTGCCGGTCCTCGTTGGATTTGTCTGTGTCTGGAGTCATACAGACAGTATACATGGAGTGGTCATACAGCAGTCACAGACAGTTCATATAGTAATCATAGATGTTAGGAATCATTAAGCATTCATACAGCTCCAGTTCAAGATTAAGAACCAGGCAAATTAATCTTAGGCTGATGGATCAATAACCACCAGATGACTGTGTATGGTGTTCCTGTTATAATACTGAGAAAGTGGCGTGGATAGCATTACCACTGGATCTAACCTACCAAATGTGAGATAAACCAGAGAGAGGCTGGGGCTGAAACATTGAAATGATAAGCTGAGATAATGAGGACGTTCTGCTCCAAATCTTCCGCTTGTTTGTCCTGCAAATCTTTTATTATTGGCTTTCATAGAGCACTACCTGGACCATAAGCCCTTTTGATGCAGATATTCCCTCATTTTCTGGCACAGCGAGTGTGTGCTCTCTATAATGTGAATTGAACACCTCACACAAAAAAGATGCCATCTAGAAACCAAAAGGGTTCTTTGGCTGTCCCCATAGGAGAACCCTTTGGTTCCAGATAGAACCCTTTTGGGTTCCATGTAGAACCCTTTCCACAGAGGGTTCTACATGGAACTCAAAACGGATCTACCTGGAACCAAAAGGGGTTCTTCTTGGAACCAAAAAGGGATCTCCTATAAAGACAGCCGAAGAACCCTTTTGGAACCCTTTTTTTCCTAAGAGTGTATGGTAGCCTACCTGAAACAGACACCAGCTTCTGAAGTTCTTTTTTCAGCCGTGTGATTTCCTTGCAAAGCTGAATGTCGTCCATCCTGAGGGAAAAAAATAGAGGAATCTATTTCATTCTCAATCATAAACTACATTGATATACTTGAAAGGCAATCTCTCTTCACAGCCGTTTAGTATGACCCAGGGGAAGAGAACCCAGGACGAGGTGAGAATCGGATCCTGTCACGTATCGACTGTCAGTACAGGGGCTGTTCTTCTCCCTGTACCACACTTAGGTCTGACACTCAGGAATCAATCCTAATTGCTCTTATTGACAGAACAACTGAATCCCATACAGAATGCTTCCATACAGAGGACGGAGAGATTGTGGTCTTAAAGATACAATGATGCTGGCTCCAGTGTTGAGTGGTCTCTCTGAAGACACTGTGGCTTGCATGTATAGCCCCACGCTAGGGTTATACAGACAGTCACTACAGTCAGACAGATCCTGCTGGGCAGTAATAAGGGTTGTGACATAGAGGACCTTCTGATGTGATCACCCTTCCCCTGGTACCACAATGTGCCAGACAACCCTGCAGGTGTCCGGTCTACTGAGGCATAACTTTTCTCAAGCTCTCAGCTTCTGCAATAACTCCTCTATTAGAACGTGGTCAATATAACGACAGCGAATTATAGCAATTAAAAAATAATTGCTGCCGAGTTAAAAAAAAAAAAAAAAAAAAAAAAAAAAAGTGGCTGGCTGGCAGGCAGGCAGGCAGGCAGGCAGGCAGGCAGGCAGGCAGGCAGGCAGCCTGGCTGGCAGGCAGGCAGGCAGACAGGCAGGCAGGCAGGGCTACTCTACATGAGTGTAAAGATAATGACTTCTATTTAAAAAATAACATTTGGTGACTCCACAAGCATTTCGAACACAGTACATTTACATGGCCAAATACATAGTAGAATGTAACGCTATAGAATATAAGCAATTTCCCATTTCAGCTTGGTAAACATAGATATGATAACAATAATCATATTAGCCTATCCTACAGACAGAAACCACTTGAGTGGAAATGGCGAACTAAATTAGCTTTCTCCTCTTCTCAGGTGGACTGAAATTATTGTTGGCTGAGGGTTTATTAGCTGAATTAACTCTGATACCACAGGGCCTCTGAGAATGAGTCACTCCCCATCTATCGGAGCTGCAGCTGCATCATATCTCATTTCACTAATTGACTCAGGTAGGGAGGTTTAAGTAAACAATACTGGTCAGACACTGAGGCTCTGGATAACTGGGCTCAGACAATAAGAGGAAAATTAACTCCTAGATAAACATGCCCCAAGCCCTTTAAACACAGGAAATGTGTTATTATTTTCAAGCCACTTCATAAGAGTGACCAATACAGTACCTGCATCACAGCTTATTTGGGTGGAAATTGTGTACGTGCTTTAATATGGATTCCCTTTGTGTTACCCTGTCATTGTGTCTGAAGCTGCATCCCGACATTACACGTTCACAATAAAGCACCTCGTGGTGCCTACAGCATTAAAGAATACACACTGAACTGCATACACCTAATGCACTGCATGCAAGTGAGAGTTCTCATTTAATTCCATATGTAAACCATGTCATGTTTGTTTTTAATTTCACTTCCACCTAGGTAGATAAGGAAACAAGCTACTTTACACATCAGAAACCTAACAGTAATTACTTTTCCACATGAACAAAGGTACATTGCTTGTTATTATGCTATCACTGTTCAGTTTCTCTCCGTTACAGCTGTGGTCAGCCTTGAAAAGACCTTGAGCTCTGCAGCGACTGGCGTCAATATGCTCCTGTCCCTGGAGATGAAAGACGAGGAATCACAGATACAGTAAGAAGTGAGAAAAGCTCTCTGTGCCGCTGTGCTCATCTACTTAATGGTGAGCGGAAGTGCGGTTGTTTACCAGGCCAATAGTGATTATTGTTAGTGTAGAGCAGGGTTAGTGTTCAGTAATCATACTGATTCTCACAGAAATCCCATAGGATGTTTTACTTTGATTAAAGGGATTCTTATATGTAAACTCCAACCCGGAAAGGTCTTGAGGAGCAATAGTGAGAATGTAGCCTACTGTACGCATCGGTGCACATCTCCCCAGAAACTGGACCATCATTATCTTTTCTCTGAGTCTCTCCCCTCTTTCCCCTGCACATGTCACAATAATGAAGAAGAAACATTACAGCCAAGGGGATCGGACAGAGAGGAGTATAAAACCGTTTGTTTTTAGAACAAAGTCCATGTGCAGTGTTGAGACAAGTGTGCGGGCTGAGCTGGTAGACTAATAGGACAGCAGGCCAAGCGCTGCTGTCCTCTACACAGTCTTCGCCTTCATTAACAATCGCTAGATGCTGTCATATGTGGAGAGTCACCAAGTCCGAGGGGATCAACTCTAATGAGCCCTGTGAAAACCTGCTACAGTTCAACCACAACCCATTCCACAAGGAGCCAGGGCATGGATGTTATGTGAGACTGAAAAGGCCCAACATGTGTATCCTGTTCTTCTACCTCATACTAGAGGGCTTTGATAAATCACCAAAAGATGTCAGAAACTGAGTGTTGGTGTGATTGGATAGTTATTTAAAAAAATGCTCACATGTATCTTAATTCTGATTCCCTCCGTACTAGAACATCACGTATCCGCTCGATTCTGAAAAGCTCCCCTTCAATGTGATCTATTGTGATGGTGGAGTCCGCCATTGAGACAATGTCTTCCTCTGCTGGAAGAGAAACAAGAAAACAAAGATACACTATATATACAAAAGTATGTGGACACCCCTTCAAATTAGTGGATTCAGATATTTCAGCCACACCCACTGCTGACAGGTGTATAAAATCGAGCACACAGCCATACAATCTCCATAGACAAACATTGGCAGTAGAATGAACTGTACCGAAGAGCTCAGTGACTTACCACGTGGCACCGTCATAGGATGCCACTTTTCCAACAAGTCAGTTCGTGAGCATCCGCACACAAGACTAAGATCACCATGTGCAATGCCATGCATCGGCTGGAGTGGTGTAAAGCTCGCCGCCATTGGAATCTGGAGCAGCGGAAACGAGTTCTCTGAAGTGATGAATCACGCTTCACCATCTGGCAGTCTGACAGACAAATCTGGGTTTGGCAGTTGCCAGGAGAACGCTACCTGCCCCAATTCATAGTGCCAACTGTAAATTTTGGTGGAGGAGGAATTAATTGTCTGGGGCTGTTTTTCATTAGTAGAAAGAGGAGGAAGGAAAGCGCTACTAAGGTACACAATAGTACATTTTGGTAGATAGAAGGTGCTCTTTGGTAAAAGGGGTAAATTGGTCATCAAAAAGAAAGGAGGACAAAGGCACTCTTCATATAATTAATTAAAATGCCTTTATTTTTTATGGCATGTTCAATAGAAACACTTTTTTTTTTTTTTTAACCGAAGCGTTTGTGCAGCATGGCCTTCGTCAGGGAGTACAAAAAAGGAATAGAATGTCCTCTTTTGAACAGCTTTTCCAATTAGCCCTAATTGGAAGAGGGAGTGGTTACAAAATTGATTGGACAACACCTAGTAAGCAATACTATACACATTAAAAGGTGAAATACTGTAGCTAAGTTATAAAAATACAACTCCAAGCTAGAAGTATCAGAAACTGTGGAGTACAGCAAGGATAATTCATTTTTTGGACCTCGACATTAGTAAAAAATGACATAGGTTGTTTGCACACATCAATCTTTAGGAAGCCTACAGATGGGCATACCATTCTGAGGGCAGACAGCATTCACCCCAGAAGGCTAAAAGAGAATATTCCATATGGGCAATTCCAAAGAGTCCATTTGCGATCAGGAAACAGACTACAGTGTCAAATCTGCTGAATTGGAGAATCGCTTCTTGAATCAGGGCTACAGCGTTCAGGTCCTGAAAGATGCCTGTATAAGGGCTGGATTACTTGACAGAGAGAACTTGTTACGAAGGGGAGAGCCTTGTGATACATCAGAGAGAGAGTATTTTGTTACAAAATACAGCACTGAAGCAGAGAACATTAAAAGAATCATTAAAAATAATTGGGGAATCATCCAAAGTGATACGCTACTACGCCAAGTCTTTCTTGAGCCACCAGTCATAAGCTTTAAGAGATGTCCTACCCTAAATGACAAATTAGTCCACAGTTATCTTCCGGGTGACTCTCAAAAAACGTGTCTTGACCACAAACCCGAGGGCTCCTTTAAATGTAACCTTTGCAACCATTGCAGTGATATTGCACAGAAGAAGTATTTTGTTGACACAGCTTCCTAAATGGAGTATTACATCAAGCATTTCATTAACTGTAAAACCACTCATGTCATCTACAGATTGGAATGTCCACAGTGCAAGGTGTTCTACATTGGACGGACAAAGAGACACCTTCAAGACCGCTTAGCGGAACACAAGTATGCCATACGGGTAGGCAATGAAGACTACCCCATGGCAAGGCACTACAAGTCCCTACACCATGGCAACCCTGCCTCCCTACAAGCTATGGGTATTGATCATATTCCAGACTCTATTAGAAAAGGGGACCATCTTAAACAGTTAAACCAAAGGGAAAGTTTTTGGATTTACAAACTACAGGCCACTAAATACCCTGGTTTAAATGAAGATATGGATTTCTCACCCTTCCTGTAGGGTTGTGATGGGTCCATTTGCTGTCATCCAGTGGACCTTTTGCTTAATTTGCCCTCAGCTATGGTTAGACTGTTGTTGTTCATGTTTTGTTGTTCTAGTGTACTATGGAATATATTGCTTTCTTATTCTTGACACTTCTCCCAGTCATATTTAAGGGTAGAACTATGCTCATGTGGCTGAATGGAAGCAAGTCCCTGCAGCAGTGTTCCAACATCTAGTGGAAAGCCTTCCCAGAAGAGTTGAAGCTATTATAGCAGCAAAGGGGGGACCAACTCCATATTAATGCCCATGGTTTTGGAATGAGATGTTCGACCAGCAGGTGTCCACATACTTTTGGCCATGTAGTGTATTAGCAAGTTATTCTACTGCTACATTGACATAGTACTGTGCATCAGCACAAAAATGGGAACAAATGACTGCTTATTCTGCTCACGCCACCTATCCCAGCACAACATGATCGTGTCATAGATGAGAGGCCAGAACAGAACTCCTGTCTTTTCAAGTTAAGTTTAATTTGTCACATTCACAAGTACAGGGAAATGCTTAACTTGCAAGCCCTACCCAACAGTGAAGTATTCAACATCAAAATAGTATAACTAAGAAAAAAATTAAACATGAGAAAAAATAAATGAGCTATATACAGGGTCAGCACCAAATGTACAGGGATACTGGAGTATTGAGGTAGATATGTAAATGTAGGCAGGGATTAGGAAAAGTAACTGGTACCTGGATAAATAATAATAAACAATAACAACAATATTAAACAGTATGGCAGCAACATAAGTGGTGGGTGTGTGTCTTCAGCCTGCCTTAATTATAGCATGTATGCAGCACGCCTCCTGGGTTTCCTCCCCCAGTGGGACAGCATGGAGGGAACGTGCCTTTCTGAGTGGCACACTGCCAGGCTGGGCAGAGACTCAGTGGTGCGAAGACTGGCATGGCATGACGGCAGCTCTCGCTGAACAGTTGACTTCAGGATATTGATACATGCCTGAGTTTCATGAACAATGAGAAATAATCTCAGACAATGAGAAAGAATACAGAATCAGTGACAATTAAAGTAGGAAAGAGATGCTGAGCACCCATGAACTAGTACATTTCTAGAATCTATAATGAACTGGTTAAGGTCATCAGTTGAGTAGACTGGTGCACTCATTAACATTTCCTAATTTGGCAGTGGTGCCTCGGAGGGGGCCGGTCTGTTTCATTGGTCATAGTCTGTGAAGCGCTGTGATTGCTACTGTGAGGAGATCCTAGTTTCCCAAGATGATATGACACACTGAATATAATCATCTCCATTATAGTCATCTCAACCTGCAGTGGCATAGAACTGTCAAACACTATACATACGTAAACAACGCATACACTGTCAAACACTATACATACGTAAACAACGCATACACTGTCAAACACTATACATACGTAAACAACGCATAACCAACTGGTGCATGAATGTATACTGGGCAACTACAACAATATATCATTTGGAATTAGGACTAGTTTAGAATAACTGATAATCATGTAGATTCCTCTTCATTTGGTCTAGAAATGTTCCATCCTACAACAGACGATGGGTTGGATAATTGGAATAAACCATCCATTGCTCAGTGTAACGCTCTACAGACTTGCGCTGCACTGGCTGGGGATGAGTGAAAGAATTGAATATGATGGCGAGGGGAATTTGAGGCAGCTTGATGACAAATGACTCGGATCTCAGTTTTGGATTAAAAGGCTGAATGTCCTTCTTTAGTCTATTGTTACAGAGGTGCTTTTCTGATCCAATGTTATTGTGTTCTTAGTTAACAGTTTAATGAGGCAACTCAAGACACCTCCCATAGTGAACTGCCCTGACGAGTCAACAACTCACTCTGACCACCAGCCGCCCAGTTAGACTCCTTACCACTGTGTAATCCTGCAGTCCACAGAAAGCCCAGTAATGCACCACTGCTGTTAATCCTGCAGCCTCCTCACAAACCAGCTATGACTCCTCCAACAGTGCTGCAATTGGCTCTTAATTACTTCACCTTGTCAGAAAAGACAACATTAGGTAAAAACAGAGGCCAAATCACTAGGGAAAACCGAAGAAGTTTTTAAAAAAACGACTTCTTCAACCTCAGCTCAAACACCCTCGATTTTCATCATTTTGCCTACTAATTCCAAGCAAGGTCGCTCTATAGGTCGCCTTGCCGCCCCCAGCCTTCAGATGTCATTTTAAAGTGTACTCCCCTGCCTTCTGCAGTGCACACCCACTACCGGATTACGTAAAGATCCTGTGAACGTTCGCTCTGTTCTATGCCTTGTTGCACCAAGTTCTCTTTTCAGAAAATAATTCTCACTCTCAGATCTAATCTATCTATCTTTCATCACGAGTCTTCCCGTCCTGGCTTTTACTCCTAAATACAGTAACATTATCCATGTTCATGTAATGATTCTACTAGTACAGAAGAAGAAAACAGATATTACACAAGAATATCAGATCACTACTCCATTCCACTCACCAATGAGTGTCCTTAACCCAGTCAAGTGTTGTTCATTTTATGATCAGCACATGGACCAGAGTAACATCGAGCCTTATAGCCATGAAGAATATGACAACACTTTGATGTAATCTGAATTACTGCAAGTATTCAATGTATAGGTGGAGCTCAGTTTGAGTATCATATAAATCTCCATAAAGTCTCCAAATCACAAAACATATTGGATTTTTGTAAAGAAAATAGACTAAAACGTTAGGATTTCAGCACCACGTTCTATCAAACTAAATTTTTCCTCATGCAAAACAAACTCACAGTAGAATAGATAAAAAGGCATATATATACACAACTTTCTATGCCATGTACTGTATATAATTAAGCATTTTGCAAAGGCTCACCCTTCTTATCCGCTTTTCGATCCAATTTTGTTCGTTCCAAAGACCCATATTGTTTGGAGGATTTTCGCTCCTTTTCCATTTATTCGGTTTGAACGACTTCAGGCTTGATAATGATAAATCAGTAGCAGATAAATACCCTTAGCCTACTTTAGGCTATTTGAAAATGAAATTACACGGCGCAGCCTATTTATTTACGTGGCCACAACGAAACACCATCACCACGTGGAGAATACATGTTGAACGTCGGCTGTGTATTTGCAGAATAGTGTGATTTCAGCACCACGGACACAACTCGAATCAAATGACTGAAGTATAACGTGAAGCGCCACCGTGTGATTTGCAAAGGTAATGTTTGGAGGGGGATTAATATTCTACCACCTCAACATTTTTTAAGAATGAATAACATTCACATGTGATATCAACTTCCACCATTCATTTTCCATCATGCCTGATTGAGTTAATGCAGGAGCTGACATGATTTCATCCTGCAGGGCCCTTGAGGACTGACTGCTGAGGGAGCAGATGGTGCTGCTGTATAGGAAGCATCATCTGTGTTCCCTGAATGGGGCTGCCAGCCAGCTCTGTCTGGTCTGGCGAGACTGGGCTGGCAGCAGGTGCTGCCTCTGGCCAGTAGGTGGAAGCACTCCAAACCCAGTGCAGAGTCACTTACCATATAAACTGATCCAGCAACTGTGTGCACACAGGGACTTCAGACTAAAGTCCTCAGTAAAGAGCAGTATCCTATAGGCCTACAGTACACAGACAGATACAAATATAAAAGAGTTCAGTCAATTTCATGAGGTGACAATTCACCCCCCCACCCAATTTTTTTAATTAAAAAAAAAAAATCTCAGGTCAGGATAGTGCGTGAATAAGTCAACAGTATGAGGTGGACGTAAACAGAAGGACCCCCGTCTGAGACCGACTGGTCCGGTTGGAAAACAAATATTTTACTTATGGCGCCTGCTCAGGCTGATAGCGCCTTATCACTCAACTGACTGTTCTCTACAGGCATGAGTCATGACAGACAAGGCCAAATACAAAGATTCAAGAGGAGTTCCACATACTGCTGACCTTTGCTTTGTTACATTAAGAGGCGTATTGAGGCGTATTGACACAAGAGGCATTGGGTTTCCTGCTTGTGTTCTTTAAAAACACTACAAGACATTTGACACTACGCTGTTGTGAGGTATTGACATATACTGTCCACTGCATTGACTTACAATGTATCAATAAATATACTATAAACATCAGATAAACAAAATGTATTGTAATGCCAGTCATCAATATTTGAGAATGTCTTCAAGGCACAATAATACTAATATTTTTATTGATTTACTACTAGTCATTGGACATGTATATCAACCACTGTATGTCATGTACTGTTATATCCACTCCAAGCACTGTAAAGTAGACAAAGGTTTCAGGGAGAGGTGCTAAACTATATTAGTGTCTCTGGCAGATATGCTGAAATAACAGTCAGGTCAAAATGGGTCAAACTGTGGCAAGTTTGGCAAACATCCTTTGAAATACAGGTTTAGCAAACACCATCTAACCTACAAGTGCAGCAACCAACCACAGATAGCTTCTAATACTTCCCCCACACAAGAGGCACTTAATGTTTAGTTAGGAAATTGACCCAAAGGGTGATTTCTACTACAGTTGAACAATACATAACATTTTCACAGTGGACTCAAGAGAGTCATCTGTCATGTGAGCAGGCTAAACCACATATACAGGATGAGTCTGTTAGTCCAGGGTTTTGTCTCACCCAAAGACCACACCTGCACTCAAGTGGCCTTATGTTAGACAGTAAAGCTGCCTAACGTGGACTGTACTAACACTCATAAGCACTCGCACAGTCACCTGCTCACACTTAATTCTTCTCCGTTATTTGCTATCCAGAGTTTCTTGATAACTTATGCAAATGACAGTTTATCATCACTCTGCATTCACAATGGGTCCACCTCCAGTGCAATAGTGAGGCTTGCAGTCCTCACTATTGTGTTTAGTTTGTGTTTAGTTTAACTGAAGAATGCTAAACGCCTTCTGGGCAGGTGGGGAATGCTAGAGCATTAGCACTAAATGAATAAAGCTGCAGTAATGGAGAATTAAAAAGCAATACTTGGTTTTCAATTAAACCAGCCAGGGACGGATTCACTTAGCAGTTTGTGGAGCAGCAAAAAGGCAGACTAAATTAAGAGTGGCATGTCTGTAAGTGGTGGTGGAATCCTCCAGGAGCAGAATTGACACTGTCATCCTTCCATTGTGTTGCATATTGTTCCTTAGGTCTAATGATTTATACTCCTGCCCATGTCATTATTGCTTGTCATCCTCCATGGCTTTCTCCAGCCAGTCTGTCTCCTGCTCCGACTCTGATTCGCTCACTTCACTGGTGTCAGCAGCGAGGAGGCGGGAGTAGTTGATCCAGCGTTGGCGTGGGGCTTTCCACTGGAGCAGGGGTAGAAACAGGCACCACAGGAGCAGAATCACCGCCACACCTCTGAAAAGCACAGATACCCCAAACCTGTGGACAACAAACCCCCCGGCCATGCTGCCCAGCCCTGCCCCCAGGTCCAGAGAGAGGGCCTGGTAGACCCTCCTCACGCTCCTCTCCGTGCCCGGCGTGGCCACGTCCTCGCACTGCACCTGCACTGCCCACCAGAGGGCGCCACTGCTGAAGCAGCTCAGCACCTGGACAGGTATTGCAGCCCAGGGGCCCCACAGGAATGAGTAGTAGAGGCACTGCAGGGCCAGACAGGCCGTCCCCACCAGCAGCACCCTGCCTGGGCTCAGGAGCTTCGACACCCGGCCACTCAGCAGAGGGAAGGCGGCCCGGGAGAGCAACGCTACGGCTAAAGAGAGGCCCATGTGCAGCTCGCTGCTCCCATGGTCCTGCATCTGCCACAGCAGGAAGTCATCCACTGCAGACCCCGCCAGCCCCATTAGGAAGGCAGTGGCAGCACACAGCAGGGCACGGAGGTCCCCTCGCACCAGCTGTAAAGCTTTGAAGAGCCCAGTGGAGCGACTACGCTTCTTGTTTAGGTAGAGGGGCAGGAAGGCCACCACAGGCACGGCCAGGGTTGTCACAGCTGCATAGGAGTAGAAGTGGACAGCGCTCCTGGGTGCGTGTGAGCCAATGAGGCAGTCCAGGTGGCTCACCAGCAGTCCTGCACCACTCACCCCACACACTGCCCCAAGCAGCCCCCACACTCCTGTGCTACCATAGCGATCAGAGGCATCCACAAAATCCAAATACTCATAGAGCCCATCGTCCACTGTCCATTCCAGAGGGGCGGCCATCAGCTCCCATATCGACACCACGATGAGGAGCATGAAAAAGAGCTGGTGCTGGACGTCCATAACTTTGAGGTTGCCCAGGAACTCTAAGCGGGCCTCATCCTTCTCCCTCTGCTGCTGCTTCTCCTTTTCTGCTGACCTGCTAACCCTCCACACTGTGGGGGAAGTGTTGGAGGCGCCGTGGTGGGACTCTGAGCTATTTCTCTCCCCTCCTATACTGTGGTTGGCCACAGATACATTCACTTGTGTCCATTGAGTAGTCACATTGTTGGAATGTTGCAGCTGGAGTGTGTAGGTTGTGGCTTTGCTCATTGAAACAGCGGAAGACACAGTGTCACTGGTTGTCTCTGTAGGTGAAGATTCATGTGCTGCTGACTGGGACACAATGGTAGTGTGGGTGGTAGGCATTACACTGCCAACAACACGCACATAGTCAATCAGCTCTTCAGTGGGGCTCACATTGAGGTGAGAGATGTTGCAGTGACTGGTCAGCGTCTCAACGCCTGTGGATGGGATGAGCAGGAGGATGAGGGCTGCCCCTGCTGAACAGACCAGAGACCCTGTAATCACTGCCCTCCTCTTGTCGTAGTGTTTGGACAGAAAGCTAGCCAGAGGGCTCCAGACCAGGGAGATGAGATGTTTGGTGCTCATGAGAAGGCCCGTCATGGAGGGAGTGAGGCCCAGGTATCTGAGGTACAGGGTGAGGAAGGGGAGGATGCAGGCTCTGGCACAAGAATACAGGAAGTGGAAGGTGCTGGAGAGGACTAGAGCACCCTTAATGTCGATTTGCTTGTTCCTCTTCATGGCTGCCAGCCAAGTGAACTCGCTGTCTCACAGACTATCTTCATACAGAGCACGCACTGTGAATAAACACAAATAATATGTATAGAAACCCATAAACATGTTTCAAAACAGTAGCTAACTATTTAATAATGCAATATAGCTTAAAATCAAGTATAGGTACATAGCAATCATATTTAACATTGAGAATGTAATCATGTTTTTATTTAACTTTATTTAACGAATGCCTATTAGAAGAATTACTAAAATCACTGAAAATAAAGATAATGGGCCATATGTCCTTAATCAAACCTTAAATAAAAAAAACTGTAAGCTAATTCAAGAGCCAAAAACAACCACTAACATCAGTAGGATACAATGGCTTACCGTCAAAACGATGAATACATTTTTCAGCGCAGCTGGTGTGTTTGAGGCTAGTCAATGCACCTGTTTCAACCGAAGCATGTCCACTCCGTCCATGTCCACGTCATCTTTTACGGTAAACTGTTTAACACAACATATGCTTTTTGAAAGTACTTTAATTAGCGTATGGTTATTCTTTGTGCTCGGTGATTTTGTCTCTGACTTTTTACGTCTCTTATATCGTTCTTGGCAGTTGTCACGAGCGCATACCACCTGATATCACCTCTCTGTAGTTGAAAAAGCAGTTGTACACCTTGCACACATTAAGCTGTTTGTCTGCAGCGCCCTCAGGGCGCGAGGATGACAACTACGCGAGACAGGTAAAATAAAAAAACAGTTCAGGTAGTGAGTTTGTCCAGCCCTACATGATTAAATTAACTCAGTTTATTCATACAAAATATCCACACAGTCAAACTATGATATTCATTCAAAACATTTAAATCGGGTAAGATATAAGAAGTAATTTCCTCTGTGTTTACTAACACAGTGCCTTCCTTTAATAGCATAGTGTAAACAGAACATTTATTGCAAACAAGCACTGTAGAAAGCGATCCAAATTAAATACATTCAAAACATCAACAATTCACTGGACTGTCCATCAGGAATTTGCATGGAAATATACAACTGATAAATATGTCTTTATACAGTCAGTATGCTGTGTTACAGAAGATTACAAAAGTGTGTTGTGTTTCATGAATATCTCTGCACTTTTGTAGACAGGAGTGACAGCTCTAAAAAATTTACTGTGCCTGTTGAACCCCACCCACACTACTAGGCATTGGCATCGATTAAGCTGAACCACAGTGCACCTGTCTATGACCCATGACGTGAATGGGCAAATGTGGTGAGGGAATGAGAGCAATTCTCAAATTGAACAGTAAATCAAATCAAATCAAATTGTATTTGTCAGATACACATGGTTAGCAGATGTTAATGCGAGTGTAGTAAAATGCTTGTGCTTCTAGTTCCGACAATGCAGTAATAACCAACGAGTAATCTAACCTAACAATTTCACAACAGCTACCTTGTACACACAAGTGTAAAGGGATGAAGAATATGTACATAAAGATATATGAATGAGTGATGGTACAGAACGGCATAGTCAAGATGCAGTAGATGGTATCGAGTACAGTATATACATATGAGATGAGTAATTATATTAAACATTATATTAAGTGGCATTGTTTAAAGTGGCTAGTGATACATTTTTTTACATGTATGGCAGCAGCCACTCAATGTTAGTGGTGGCTGTTTAACAGTCTGATGACCTTGAGATAGAAGCTGTTTTTCAGTCTCTCAGTCCCTGCTTTGATGCACCTGTACTGACCTCGCCTTCTGGATGATAGCGGGGTGAACAGGCTCGGGTGGTTGTTGTCCTTGATGATCTTTATGGCCTTCCTGTGACATCGGGTGCATAGTTTCCTAGGAACGCGAAGAGAGGCGGCCATCTCTGTCGGTGCCGGAAGGGAGTCCGTCATGCTCCATCATGTTGTCTACTAGGCACATGTTGCATCACTCAGAAACAAATAACCAGGGTGTTTACAGACACAAGATCATCCACATGTATTGATCACATTTCTACTAATACTGTAGAACTTTGTTCTAAAGCTATATCCGTACCCATTGGATGTAGTGGTCACAATATAGTGGCTATATCAAGGAAAGCCAAAGTTCAAAAAGCTGGGCCTAAAATAGTGTACAAGAGATGATATAAAAGTCACGGCAAAATATTGTGTGGATGATGTAAAAAAAAAAAAAATGTTGGTCTTACGTGATTAATGACGCTGCACTTAATGAATTTATGAAATTGCTTCTTCCAATTATTGATTAACATGTACCTGTTAAGAAACTGACTGTAAGAACTGTCAAGGCTCCATGGATTGATGAGAAATTGAAAAACAGTATGGTTGAAAGAGATGAGGCAAAAGGAGTGGCTAATAAGTCTGACTGCACATCTGACTGGCTGACTTAATGCAAACGGAGAAATTATGTGACTAAATGCAACAAAAAGGAGAAGAAACTGTATTATGAAGCCAAGATAAATTATACAAAACACTGGAGTACTTTAAATGAAATTATGGGCAGAAAGACAAATTCAACTCCATCTTTCATCAAATCAGATTATTCAGCACAATACCGTTCGATGTTGGCAATTATTTTAATGATTACTTCATTGGCAAAGTGGGCAAACTTAGGCAGGAAATGTCAACAATGAACAGTGAGCCATCATATTCATGCATAAAAAATAATGAAAGAAAAGCATTGGAAGTTTGAATTTTGTAAAGTTAGTGTGGGAGAGGTGGAAAAATTATTGTTATCGATCAATAATGACAAACCTCCTGGCAATGACAACTTAGATTGAAAGCTACTGAGGATGGTAGCAGACTCTATAGCGTCTCCAATCTTTCATATCTTTAATCTGAGCCTAGAGGAAAGTCTTTGTCCTCAAGCTTGGAGGGAAGCCAAGGTAATTCAGCTACCAAAGAGTGGTAAAGCAGCCTTTACTGGTTCTAACAGCAGACTTATAAACTTGCTGCCAGCTCTTAGCAAACTGTTGGTGAAAATATGTGTTTGACCAAATACAATGCTATTTCTCTGTAAACAAATTAACAATAGACTTTCAGCATGCTTATAGAGAAGGGCACTCAACATGTACTACACTAACACAAATTACGGATGATTGGTTGAAAGAAATTGATAATAAGAAGATTGTGGGAGCTGTACTGTTAGATTTCAGTGCATCCTTTGATATAATTGACCATAACCTGTTGTTGAAAAAAATATGTGTTATGGCTTTTCAACCTCTGCCATATTGTGGGTTCAGAGCTATCTATCTAATAGAACTAAAAGAGGTTTCTTTAATGGAAGCTTCTCTAATGTCAAATATGTAAAGTGTGTTGTACCGCAGGACAGCTCTCTAGGCCCTCCACTCTTTACTATTTTTACCATTAACCTGCCACTGGCATTAAACAAAGTTGATTCAACCATATATACATCAGCAACCACAGCTAATGAAGTCACTGAAACCCTAAACAAAGAATTGCAGTCTTGAGTGGCCAGTAATAAACTGGTTCTGAACATCTCTAAAACTAAGAGCATTGTATTTGGTACATATCATTCCCTAAGTTCTAAACCTCAGCTGAATCTGGTAATGAATGGTGTGGCTTTTGAACACGTTGAGGAGACTAAATTACTTGGAGTTACTTTGGTTGTAAACTGTCATGGTCAAAACATATGCCAGAACAGAGCGACATGTCTTCCTCTTCATTGTAGTCAGAGTGTAATGATCGACGCTGGAGATGAGAAGCAGGTACGGGGAGTCAAACATTTAAACAGGAACAGACAGGTAACAGAACAGGAACAGGTAAACAAAGACAAACAAAAATTAATGCAGAAGCAGGGAACAGAGCGGGGAACCAGATAGATATAGGGAAGGTAATGACAGAGGTGATTGAGTCCAGGTGAGTCCAATAATCGCTGATGCGTGTGACGGGGCAGGTGTGTGTAATGATGATGGCAGGAGTGCTCAATACTGGGAAGCCTGGCGCCCTCGAGCACCAGGGAGGAAGAGCGGGAGCAGGCGTGACTCACAGGGCTGATATAAAAGAGACCGACTGCATCACTTCTTCTGTTTATAAGAAACATTAACGTGTTGAAAATCCCAAATTGTATGCATAGTCAACTTACACACACACGTACCCCACCAGACATGCCACCAGGGGTCTTTTCACAGTCCCCAAATCCAAAACAAATTTAAGAAAGCATAAAGTATTATATAGAGAGAGCCCTTATCTTATATTGCTCAAATGAACAGCAAACCTGGTTTAAGAAAACAGATAAAGCAACACCTCTCCCCTATTTGGCCTAGATAGTTTGCGTGTATGTATTGATATGTAGGCTACATGTGCGTTAAAAAATACATAATTAGATGTGGTTCTGTGCTTGAGCTGTTCTTGTCTATTAATGTTCTGTATTATGTCATGTTTCATGTTTTGTGTGGAACCCAGGAAAAGCAGCTGCTGCTTTTGCAACAGCTAATGGGGATCCTAATAAAATAAAAATACATACAACATCTCTTGTATGTTTTCTTTCCTTATACATCTTTTTCATAAAATATATGTTAGGATTTTAAAACTAGATTTCATTGGGAAGGCAGATAAAACACTTTTTTAATCAAAATAAATCCCTTTTGCATGTGAAAACACAGAATCTTACTCATTACTCTATGTGCATAACCAATGTCACTTTTGTTTTTAGCTTACTTCGCCGTTGGCCAGAGCGGGGCACCTGGCTCACGCCTGAGATGGAGCCCGGGCCAAATAATCAAATCCCTTCAGTGGTTGATGCCAGTGAAGGTATTGATTGGCAGAGGCAGGATCTTGCACATGTATTTGCTCAGCCCCGACTCCCTCTCCTCTCCCACACTGAACTTGGACTTGGAACTTGTCTGGAGGCAATACCCTGGATCCAAACATGGAGAGATCTCAATGCTGTAAAATAGTGTTAGTTACTTAGTTATTTCAGTTTGAGCCCAGGGAAATTCTCTGTAAAAGACAACCAAATAACTACTGTATGGCATTCATCAACAGTAGAGATGGTAGAGCATCGTGGCATTATATTGCTGATGAGTGTGATCTCTGACCTTTGCACATGTGTGTATTTCCTGCGACAGTCTTTGTCCAGACAGACAGTGAAGGTCTTATCCTCCAGGATTCTGATTTTAATGTTTTGGGTTCTGATCTCCTGTCAACACAGCATGGTCAAATTAAATATCCTGATAGGTTAGGAGCAAAAATCATTGCGAGATGTGACTCCAAACTGCAGTACTGTATGTCTACCCTCTTCGCATTTATGGGCTCAAATCAAACCTCTACCATTATATATAATGGTAGAGGTTTGAAGGTGAGACATGAGGATACGATCAAGAAACCACATCTGGCAGTGTGTTGCCTAACTGACAGTTTTAGTACTTTTAGTACTTTTTAATATGGTGTTACTGGGGTCTCAATGATTTATTATCACACATTCAGAAATATCCTTACCGTGCAGCATCTTGGATTTGTACTGTCAAAATTGACAGTGAGGAAATCAAGACCTAGGGAAAGTAGGGATGACAAATTGTTGATTTGAGGTAATGAAACCAAGTTGCCATTGAGAACAGCTATGTAGTTACTACATGTATATGTTTTAATGCAAACCTTCTGTTTCATTGGGTGATATTGCACTGATGCCCACTCCACATGTCATGACTGACATTCCCTGAACAACCTCTTGTTTGCTCAAAGAGACCTGCAGAAAGCATTTCAGACACACACACATTTGGTACTGTAGTTAAGACATTATGCCATATGGATTAAAAGGATATCTAGATATTTCCTTAGTTGTTACTTTTCATTTAAAAGTGTACTACTTGTTCCTAAATGATTACAATGATACTGTACTACACTAACCAAGCATGAACACATCCACTAACCACTAATCAAATACTCTATAACACAAATAGGGAAGAAAGCCTTCAGAAAGTACCTTACTGTAATTCACAGAAACCACCACTCCACAGGTTCCAAGTGTCTTCCTTGTTCGTCGCCTACTAGATCTCTCTGCATAGAGACATTATGCAATCACCAACAGAGGCAGTAACAGGACGATCTAGTTTCTGTCCCTGTCCTGACAACACGGTTCATGCTGCATTCACAGTTGTGACAACAGTACCTTGTCTCAGATTTTCTCTGAGTGTTTTAGACTCCGGGAACTCAGCATCCAGGTGGGACACAAACACATCGTCCACAGGGCTGCCAGTCTGGCCAGAGACAGAGATCTAAACACAACAGGGCAACAAGAACAAGCTCAAATTAGGGACAAATTGTGTTTTTTTTCTCTTCATGATAACAAGTGGTTAAATTGAGCCGGAGCTACTCAAAGCAGGGCTCCTGCACCTTGGGTCACAGGGAAAGCCAAGCTCCAGCAATCTACGGGTCCAAAGAAGAAAGAAGGATAAAACGTATGATAAACCAAGGTTAAGATTAAGGCTATGGTACCCTAGGCTGAGAGCAACCATAAATCTAGCTTCATGTCCACATCCTTGTTAAACCCTAACCCTCAACCACAACCCTAACCCTAGATTCATGTCAACATCCCAGTTTAACCCTTAACCTCAACCACAACCCTATTCCTAGCCCCATGCCCACATCCCAGTTCAACCCTAAACCTAGCCTCAACTCTAACCAAAATGCTAGCTTCATGTCCACATCCCGGTTCAACCCTAAACCTAGACTCAACGACAACCCTAAGCCTAGCTTTACATCCACAATCTGGTTCAACCCTAACCCTGGCCCCAATCACAAACGTATGCCTAGCTCCTGCCCTAACCCTAACTCCAACTCCAATCCTAGTCCCCCCCTCAAAATAGGGCTTTCCAACCTCCAAATTCCCAATTTAACCCCGGATGATAACTGTAATCATTATGTTAAACTGGGCTATGAACTATGTATGAACTATTCATGGGCTGCCATATGTTGGTGTTACATCCTGCTGATAACACACATGCACACAGGTGACTATGACATGTGGATGTATCTCAGGGAGCTGACCTTGACAGAGTAGAGTGTGAAGTGGACAGGCTGTAGGCCACAGCGAAGGTAGTAGGAGAGGACGTCCACAAGGAAGTGGTTGGGTTCTGATGACCTGCTGTGACTGGACTGCTGCAATGGCATATAGTAGACACAGTATTAGGTCTCACTGTGACATGACTGGATGTCTATTTTTATCTTAAAAAACCTTTCCATTTAGGTAGCCTTGAACCCATTTGATGGATCTTTCTGGACAATCATGATCAGAATTAGATTACTTTATAAAACAATGCATGTATTAGGACTCATTACCGTTCCTGCCAGCTTTGGAATCATGGCTCCCAAACTGATGATGTTGCTTTCGTACCAGGGATCGACCCTTCCTAAGAACGAGGCTAGAGACAACCTGTCTCCAACTTGTGATGTGCTTTCCTGAAAAAGAGAAAAGACTGGTTCCATAACCTAGCAAATCATACCGGTTACTGTATATATGCAGCATGAGATGGATGTTTATTTTACATTATTGGTATTATTGTTGTTTTCCCTCAGGAAACTAAAAAGATTTGGCATGGGTCCTGAGATCCTCAAAAGGTTCTACAGCTGCAACATCGAGAGCATCCTGACTGGTTGCATCACTGCCTGGTACGGCAATTGCTCGGCCTCCGACCGCAAGGCACTACAGAGGGTAGTGCGTATGGCCCAGTACATCACTGGGGCTAACCTGCCTGCAATCCAGGACCTCTACACCAGGCAGTGTCAGAGGAAGGCCCTAAAAATTGTCAAAGACCCCAGCCACCCCAGTCATAGACTGTTCTCTCTACTACCTCATGGCAAGCTGTACCGGAGTGCCAAGTCTAGGACAAAAATGCTTCACAACAGTTTTTACCCCAAAGCCATAGACTCCTGAACAGGTAATCAAATGGCTACCCGGACTATTTGCACTGTGTGCCCCCCCCAACCCCACCCCCTCTTTTACATTGCTGATGCTATTCTCTGTTGATCATATATGCATAATCACTCTAAGTATACATTAATGTACATACTACCTCAATTGGCCCGACCAACCAGTGCTCCCACACATTGGCTAACCGGGCTATCTGCATTGTGTCCCGCCACCCACCACCCACCACCCGCCAACCCTTATTTTACGCTACTGCTATTCTCTGTTCATCATAGTAGTCACTTTAACCATATCTACATGTACATACTACCTCAATCAGCCTGACTAACCGGTGTCTGTATGTAACCTCGCTACTTTTATAACCTTGCTACTTTTATAACCTCGCTACTTTTATAACCTCGCTACTTTTATAACCTCGCTACTTTTATAACCTCGCTACTTTTATAGCCTCGCTACTTTTATAGCCTCGCTACTTTTATAACCTCGCTAATTTTATAGCCTCGCTACTTTTATAACCTCGCTACTTTTATAACCTCGCTACTTTTATAGCCTCGCTACTTTTATAGCCTCGCTACTTTTATAACCTCGCTACTTTTATAACCTCGCTACTTTTATAGCCTCGCTACTTTTATAGCCTTGCTACTTTTATAGCCTCGCTACTGTATATAGCTTGTCTTTTTACTGTTGTTTTATTTCTTTACTTATCTATTGTTCACCTAATACCTTTTTTGCACTATTGGTTAGAGCCTGTAAGTAAGCATTTCACTGTAATATCTGTTGTATTCGGCCACGTGACAAATAAACTTTGATTTGATCATTGGATTTTGAATTGGACTATTGCTCACAGGTGAATTGACGATAGACTCATCAGTGACAGGGATGTAGTATATCTGTAGGTTCACTCTTTTGGTCAAGATGAGATGTTTTGCCTCCCGTTTTCTGCACACAAAAGTAATGCACATTGTAAAATAGTTCACACACATTTCTAAATGACAGAATTACAGTGTGATTACAGTGTACAGTAGTCCTCTGTCTCTCAGTTGGTAGAGCATGGTGTTTGCAACGCCAGGATAGTGGGTTCAACTTCCAGCACTACCCATACATAAAAATTTATGCACGCATGACTGTAAGTCACTTTGGATAAAAACTGAATGTATGAGGATGGAACTAGGTATTAAGGGACATTAAGGGAAAGTAGAAGTACATCCTACCGGATGGAGTGGTACACCTTGGCCAGTCTCCCCAGCACCCTGTTGTCTCCCATCATCACTATGCGTGCGGTATGGTTCCCCTCCTCTTTAGGGAGAGGGGTGCTACTGGTGGGCCCCTTGATGTTTTCCTGTACCAGAGCCATTTTGTCTTCTGGCTTCATTCTCCCTCTGAAACACGGTGACCGTGACCGAGTGAATGGATTCCTCTGTTCCCGCTCCCCCATGTCAGACAGGTCCTTCTCTATTCCACTATCAACAGACAGGTGGGAAACCCTCTTAGAAACATCCTCCTCTTCCTCCTCCTGGTACATAGAGTTCCGCTCAGAGGTGGAAACGTTTAGGGTGAAGTTTACCAGCTCATTCCCTATAGAAAAATATGAAAGATTCAAGATTGCCACACTATTAGTCTGATTTGACAGAATTTTCAAGTCTTTATAATGGCCTAGAAACTAAGGTTCTCTTATGTTGACTCACACAGCTCCTCTTCGTTTGTCCACAGGTGGAACTGAATCTCTGGCGAGGGCAATGGAGTGTTAGAAAGAGAGCCACCGGCAATTGGGTCTGAACAGAGAGAGAGTAAACATAACACAATAAACAGTGAATATCTTGTTTGTCACAGTCAGCAAATCTCTTTCATTATTCTTCTTTAGCCTTTGGTGGTATACCATATACAGCGTATGCCGGGGTATTTAGAAATGGCCACAGGATGGTTTTTCAATACCGTCAATACTGTTGAAATGATTTCTTTGAAGTTTTTCAATACATTTTAGTATTTGTAGCTACTCTTTAAGTAAATACCTGCAGTAAACTTGTGCAATACCTTAGGAGATAAAGCAGATCGCGTTCTTCATTTCATTTGTCACACTATTTTACATTATGAAGCTTAAAGTAGTTCCCCAGAACAGTTAAGCCAGTCACGTGGTTGTTTGTAAATAGCACAACGGGTGAAAGAGGGAGCAGGTGAGTCCATCTGTGTATTGACAAGGGTATTATATTTCACTTTGAAAGGCAACAGTGTTTTGCTTCAAAAGAGTGAGCAGGGGTGTGCAACTATAGTTTTCCTTCACAGAAAATACATTAGTGTAAGAAAATAGGTGAATTTATATCAAATGACAAAGGAAGTGCAACACCATTTGGCTGGCAGCCACACAACTAAATGAGCTTAATATGACAAATCAAGGTTTTATAAAACATATTTCTAATGTTTATCATAGAAAGAATGTAGCCGGCTACATTTCCTAATGTTTTGCTTAAAGTTAATCTAGCATTTTACAGGAGAAAAGTAGGCTAAAACTGAAAATTACCAGAGGAATGTATCTACACATTAGGCTGTCTGCTGATAGAATGCCCTTTTGTGAATTCTCATCCAAGTGGAGAAGTGCAACTGAAGCACAAAATTAGTCTGATGCCGGACAGAAATTACATGAAGAAACATTTTAGATCTGCGTTTATAAAACGCATCAAGGTATTTCTTATGCGTTTTGTCTTTTCTTTGTGAAAAACGCAGAATTCTTTGTTAACACGACCCCTAAGTTTAACTTGCTAGTTATCTAAGTAAGTGGCTGAAATAAATAGATAACATGGCATCATATGGTGTTAGCTTTCTGCCGTGTTTGACAGACCTGTACAGCTGCCAATGCTATCTTGATTTCCTTGCGTTTTTTTCTCCTCTACGTTCTTGGCTGTCTACTACTCCGTCCCTCTTCTCCAAGCAGAGCAGGCAGGCCCATTGCCCTAGCGACTCCAGACTCCACACAGACACAGTGTGTACACATGCTCCAGAGCCAGAACTGTTCTTCCTTCCAAACCTTTGTTCCTTTGCACAATGTCTCTCATTCACTTGTAAAATGTCCAAACTCACAAAAATGACATTCGGTAGCTCCTACCTATATACAGTACCAGTCAAAAGTTTGGACACACCTACTCATTCAACGGTTTTTCTTGATTTGTTACTATTTTCTACATTGTAGAATAAAGGTGAAGACATCAAAACTATGAAATAACACATATGGAATCATGTAGTAACCGAAGAAGTGTTAAACAAATCGGTATATATTTTATATTTGAGATTCTTCGAAGTAGCCACCCTATGCTAAGCACTTGTTGGCTGCTTTTCCTTCACTATGCGGTTTCAATTCAATTGGGTTGAGGTTGGGTGATTGTGGAGGCCAGGTCATCTGATGCAGCACTCCATCACTCTCCTTCTTAGTCAAATAGGCCTTACACAGCTTGGAGGTGAGTTGGGTCATTGACCTGTAGAAAAACAAATGATAGTCCCACTAAGTGCAAACCAGATGGGATTGCGTATTGCTGCAGAATGCTGTGGTAGCCATGCTGGTTAAGTGTGCCTTGAATTCTAAATAAATCATTGACAGTGTCACCAGCAAAGCACCCCCACACCATCACACCTCCTCCTCCGTGCTTCACGGTTTTAACCACACATGCAGAGATCATCCGTTCACCTACTCTGCGTCTCACTAAGACACGGCGGTTGGAACCAAAACTCTCAAATTTAGACTAATCAGACCAAAGGACAGATTTCCACCGGTCTATTGTCCATTGCTTGTGTTTCTTGGCCAAAGCAAGTCTCTTCTTATTATTGGTGTCCTTTAGTAGTGGTTTCTTTGCAGGCATTTGACCATGAAGGCCTGATCCACGCAGTCTCCTCTGAACAGTTGATGTTGAGATGTGTCTGTTACTTGAACACTGTGAATAATTTTTGTTGGGCTTATCCTCCGCAGCAGAGGTAACTCTGGGTCTTCCTTTCCTGTGGCGGTCCTCATGAGAGCCAGTTTCATCATAGCTCTTGATGGGTTTTGCAACTGCACTTGAAGAAACTTTCAAAGTTCTTGACATTTTCTGGATTGACTGACCTTCATGTCTTAAAGTAATGATGGACTGTCGTTTGTCTTTGCTTATTTGAGCTGTTATTGCCATATTTGGTATTTTACCAAATAGGGCTATCTTCTCTATACCAACACTACTTTGACATAACACAACTTATTGGCTCAAATGCATTAAGAAGGAAAGAAAGTCCACAAATGAACTTTTAACAAGGCACACCTGTTAATTGAAATGCATTCCAGGTGACAACCTCATGAAGCTGGTTGAAAGAATTCCAAAAGTGTGCAAAGCTGTCATCAAGGCAAAGGGTGGCTACGTTGAAGAATCTCAAATTTAAAATATATTTAGATTTGCTTAACACTTTTTAAACACTTTTTTTAACACATGATTCCACATGTGTTATTTCATAGTTCTGATGTCTTCACTATTATTCTACAATGTAGAAAATAGTCAAAATAAAGAAAAACCCTGGAATAAGTAGGTGTCCAAACTTTTGACTGGTACTGTATGTATAACTTCATGAGCTGGATTGCCTGTCTTTGCAATTAGTTTATTTTCGTTTGCGCTTGTTAGCATATTTAGCTAGCAGCCTTCATGGAAATTTGCTATGACTTGTGCTAATTTAGTTAGCATTATGGAAATAGATGCCCAATGGGTTTTCTGGTGCCCCCTTGTGTACTAAACCTGTAATACCGTAAGGACGGTATGCTAATAGGAAAATCTGGATACCACCCAACCCTATCCTGCTTTACACACACCTTGGTTAGCAGAGGTCAGGATGTCACTGTAGATGTGCTGTAGCCTGGTTAGGTACTGGTCACGGCCTGCCTCGCCATTCTCTATACTCTGCTCTACAGCTAACACCACCTCCTGGAAGTACTGCTCCACATCTTCTCCTAGATCCTGCGGCACACACACACATGCACACCCGCACACACGCAGGCACACACGTGATTTCCATCTGATGCACACAAATACCAAGATATGAAATAAATTAATCCAAACGTCTCATATCATCACAGCCCATCGACCACCCTCACCTCCAGAGCTTGAGTCAGTATGGGACCATGACAGGCTTTCACCAGTCCAGCCTGCAGAGTGTGCAGTAACACCCGTCTTGCCAGTATGTCACTTTGGGGGCTGGCCAGCACCAGGTCTGCCCTCACCGCCTGCCACAGGGGCCCTGAGAACACAGCCGGGTCTGCAAACACAAATACCCTACAGGGGACACAGTCAGAGGGGCAGCCAGTAAGCACAGCTATTGTGGATACAGAACAACCTCAGAGTTGCTGACGGGAAAGTCCTCATTCAAAAGCATCAGTTTGTGAAAGGGAAAGTGACACCACAGCTCACACATAGCAAACAAACCCCCACCCTCACCTTATGAGAAATGACCATGACTAAATTAGTCAGCTGTTGCTGGTGACTACAAACTGACTTCAGTGGGAAGTGTAAAATATCTTCTGATGGCAGATGTGTTCGTGGGTGTTTTAAACTCACCTTTCCTGCTGGGGGAAATGTTTGTTCCTTAGGCTCTGCTCAGCAATCACCCTTCTCTGATACAAAGCTCCTGTGGAGGAAGTTATTGTCGGGGAGGGAGCTTTAGCAGAACTAAGGGAGTAAGGTAAATACATGTTTGGAGAACTGTATACTATATTCATATGATTCAAATGTGCTTGTGCTACATTACATGCCACTGTGTAAAGTGTAAAGTGCTAGTGATGAGTACCTGGTGTGATCTGCTCCATCTTTATGCTTCTCATGTATCTCAGTGCGATAGTACAGTAGGGCTCTGGAAGTGTTAGGAGCCGTTTGAAGCACTCATACACTCTCTGAAACAGGTTACATGGAATGTGGCTAGACTGCTGCCGATACAACGGAATAAAAAGAGCAGCCTTCCCAATCAGATACATACATCAGAGCTGATTGGAAAATAAAAACAATCACAAACACAAAACAATCACATAGCTTGAATAGGGCATCCCAAACTAAAACAAACAAGGAACAATATAATTATTCTAAGCAGGATAAAGATAACCAGGAAATCAACACAAGAAATATGATACGTGGAAATAACACAGTAAACTAGACATCAATAATACAGGACCTTCTACTCTCTGATCAAGGTTATTTCAGATGAAGGTATGGTAAATTAATCTGACCTGAATAATAACATAGTTGAGAGTGTGAAGCAATGGAATGACATGCATCTTATAGTCAAGCCTCTCCACCTGAATCAACAAATGAAAGAAGCTTTCATCATAAAACTGACAATTAAAATGGCCACATATACTTCTGAAGACAAAGGGCGTGCCATGTGTCATTCTGCAAGAACAGAATACTCTGGTAGTGTCAGACCAACCTTCTCTAGCTCTTTGACCAGAACCCTGACCAGTGAGACACTGTTAGATGGATGGGTCTCCACCTTCTTATGAAGAGTCCACCTCAGCATACCTTCAGGAAGTCATACAAGGCTGCTGAATTGACCACATAATGTCCTCAAGTCTATTACATTTGTAATACTATTAATATTGTATAATAGATAATTATGCCACATAATGATGAATGTGATAATCGTTTACTTTTTATTGTTGTATGCACTGATAATGTACCTTTGTTGCATGAGGAGGCAGCCTGTCTGAGGATGGCCTGAATACTGTTGTACATACTGGCCTCCACTGCTGACGACATACTGTCAGCTACAATAATAGAGTTATAAACATCAACATATTTAGACAAGATAGCAGCTCTGTTTAAAAACACAGTGGTCCTATATGTGGGGATTCTTACTACTAGATGTCAGTCTACCAAAGTAATTAAAAGGGACAAACAGTAAAGAGCAAAGTATATATGAATCCTTTAAATACTGTATGAGTTCAAAGACTGAGTAAGTGAACGTTTACCTACTGGAGGGTTCCATGGGGTTGTTTCCTTATTCATCCCAAGAGAAGGTCAAACATCACATTTTAGCATCATGGGCTCCCACCTAGATAAAGTAGCAGGGCTTGACACCACATGTACTGTACATAGTGGATTTAGAGTGCTTTCGGAAAGTATTCAGACCCCTTGACTTTATCCACATTTGTTATGTTACAGCCTTATTCTGAAATTGATTACATAATTTACCCCCGCCCCCTCAATCTACACACAATAGTCCATAATGACAAAGCTTATTTATTAAAAATATTAAAATTATTTACATAAGTATTCAGACCCTTTGCTTTGAGACTCAAAATTGACCTCAGGTCCTGTTTCCTGTTTCCATTGATCATCCTTGAGATGTTTCTACAACTTGATTTGAATTAACCTGTGGTAAATTCAACATGCCTGTCTATATAAGGTCCCACAGTTGACAGTGCATGTCAGAGCAAAAACCAAGCAATGAGGTCGAAGGAATTGTCCGTAGAGCTCAGAGACAGGATTGTGTCGAGGCACAGATCTGGGGAAGGCTACCAAAACATTTCTGCAGCATTGACGGTCCCTAAGAACACAGTGGCCTCCATCATTCTTAAATGGAAGAAGTTTGGAACCACCAAGAAGCTTCCTAGAGCTGACCACCCGGCCAAATTGAGCAATAAGGGGGAGAAGGGCCTTGGTCAGGGAGGTGACCAAGAACCCAATGGTCACTCTGAAAGAGCTACAGAGTTCCTCTGTTGAGATGGGAGAACCTTCCAGAAAGACAATCATCTCTGCAGCACTCCACCAATCAGGACTTTTTGGTAGAGTCGCCAGACGGAAGCCACTCCTCAATAAAAGACACATGACAGCCCACTTGGAGTTCAACAAAAGGCACTTAAAGACTATCAGACCATGGGAAACAAGATTCTCTGGTCTGGTGAAACCAAGATTGAACTCTTTGGCCTGAATGCGAAGCGTCACCTAGCGCTATCCCAACGGTGAAGCATGGTGGTGGCAGCATCATGCTGTGGGGATGTTTTTCAGTGGCAGTGACTGGGATACTAGTCAGGATAGAGGGAAAGATTAACGGAGCAAAGTACAAAGAGATCCTTGACAAAAATCTGCTCCAGAGTGCTCAGGACCTCAGACTGGGGTGAAGGTTCACCTTCCAGTAGGAGAATGACCCTAAGCACACAGCCAAGTCAATGCAGGAGTGGCTTCGGGACAAGTCTCTGAATGTCTTTGAGTGGCCCAGCCAGAGCACGGACTTGAACTCAATTGAGCATCTCTGTAAAGACCTGAAAATAGCTGTGCAGCAACACTCCCATCCAACCTGACAGAGCTTGAGACTATCTGCAGAGATGAATGGGAGAAACTCCCCAAATACAGGGTTGCAAAGCTTGTAGCATCACACCCAAGAAGACATGATGCTGTCATCGCTGCCAAAGGTTCTTCAACAAATGACTGAGTAAAGAGTCTTATTTTTTGCAAATGTTTTTAAAAACCTATTTTGCTTCGTCATTCTGGGATATTTGTGTAGATTGATGAGGGGAAAATGTATTTAATACATTTTAGAATAAGGCTGTAATGTAACAAAATGTGGAAAAAGTCAAGGGGTCTGAATATCTTCCAAATGCACTCTAAGACAACCAAGAAACAGAAGGTGGGGGGCACATCTCCGCAACTCATAAAAACATGAAGACTTTCTGATCATTCACTTGATAAGAGACACCTAGCCTACCAGACACCAAAGTTAATACATACAGAGAAACTGTGAGAATTTTTTTTGACAAAATATAATTGATGAATTTATGTCATTTACAAACATACATGAAAACCCTATTACATTCATACAAACTCAAACGGTCTAATGCTGCTGTTCCATATCAACACATAGCATACAGTACAGTAAGCCTCCTCAGATCACACTTTGAGGCCAGAATTAACCTGTTTCCTGTCTACAGAAATGTGTGGGTGTAGAGAGCATGACGACTAGTTATAAACTGAGAAGTACTCTCTGACAAACTGAAAGGCAGAAAGACCAATAATGAAAAGATGTATTAACTACACAGATCAATCAATCAAATCAATCCTAGTCTAATTGTATATATCTTTTTAGTAATTTGTCACTGAAGTGAACTTTAAAAGTGCAAAACTGTGAAAAACTCCTTAGGGAACCCAGTTGACTGGCTCAGCATAAGCCTACATGTAAACCTATTGTTGACCTAGGCTATTTACAAAAAAATTGTCATAAGCAACAGTGAAATTGATATCAGTGTGCAGTGATCTATGACTGAGATCATTAAAAATAACATATATGTGTTAGAGTTCTAGATGTAAAAACAGCAAACTCTACATTGCAGCAATCACTATTACAACACTATCGCAAAAGTCTGCTTTACAGGTGGTGCAAATACACTTGAATATTACAGTATAGCCTGTAATATAATTATACAGTAGTCATCCTACAGAGATTCACCTGCCTTGCATTTTGCCACTGTACGCTGACACTGGACGTGGACGAATTGACCGATGAGCAGCTGCAGCTACACGGTAAACCGTTGCTTTCGTAGATGGAAGTTTGGTAAAAAAGACAATTCATTACCCACATTCTATCATGTAGCCTCTCTAGGTACGTGAGTCGCGCGTCAGCCCTCCCGGCTAATCTAGTAGGCTACAGAAACTAAAACAGTATATTTGGCCACACCTTCTTTGTAATATGTAGGCAGGCTGACGTGCGACCCAATGTTCATTTCCTTTATATTATTGCTTAGCTGAAATAAATTCAACAGTGTGGAATCCTGTTAAATATGTTTTCTTTATTTCAATAAATATATGTATTTATTCATGTTATACACTTGTCAATGAGAACTGAGGAGTACTCAGGGTCATTCATAGTTGAAAAATGAAATGTTGACATTATAGCATAGAGAACATTTCAATGAATGAATATTCAGACATGATAAGAATGACAGAAAATGTACAGTGCACTGCTAGAAATGCCCATGGAAGCCCATGGGGACTGTACAATATCTTGAGTGAAACACATTTTCTCATAGCACCACAACAGTAAACTCCCCTTTGTCTAGTCTAGACATCCTCACACAAGTACAATGCATCACAAGGCATGCACTCAAGGTTGTCAAAAAATAAAACAGGAGAAAAGATCATGCAGCCAAAATATTTTTGACTGAGTTGACTATTACAGTACACAGAACACCAGATGTGCAAAATAATACAACTTCCTCTGTAGCTCAGTTGTTAGAGCATGGCACTTGTAACACCAGGGTAGTGGGTTTGATTCCGGGAACCATACATAAAATGTATGTACACGTGACTGTATGTTGCTTTGGATAAAAGCTTCATGCTAAATGGAATACATTATTATCAGAACATCATGTGGGTGTTCATGTCTGAGTGGTTTAGGAGAGGGACGTTGTAGCCTAGTCCAGTGTTTTATGACGGCTGAGAGCCACAGAAGGAGGTGATGGGCAGGCAGAGCAGGGAGCAGAAGGAGGGGTGCAGTGGCTGGACCTGACTAGGCCGGCTCCTGTGAGACCTCCAGTCAGAACCGCTGCCTGGTTTACAGCACAACGACACCTCACACCTACACACAACAGAATAATTATTGGGTCAGCAACATGTCATGTAAAATCATTCTGTAATATACTGTATATTGACAGCACATGATCAGGCCTGTGGTTGGTTTAATTGATACTGTACCTGATGACGCTTTGGATGATCTTCTTCTCATCCTGGTCCAGACACACAGGGAAGGTGATCCCACTGCCACCACTCACCTGGACCTTGTCCACCTTCACCTCTGACCTGGAGATCTGCTGAGGGGAGAGGTCAAGGATGCAAGGGACACGAGTTAGTCAAAGTAAGCCACTACACATGACTTTTCATGACAATTTCCATGAACTGTGCTGTTTGGACAATTCTCAGCAACAAACAAGTCATCAAATTAAGATCCTATATCTGTAATTTCATGCAATTCTACAAATTGTGCCATGTGGTGGAGAGAAAAATTGCCAGTTTTAGATCTAATTTCCTGTAATTCTACACATTTCCCCATAGGGTGGGGAAACATTTTTGTAATTTTCTTAAGCAAATTTCCTGCATTTCTACACATCTTGCCATGAATTATGCCATGTTAATATGATATCTGAGTCAGAGTGACTAACAATATCAATGTGGCCAATGGGTAAAGGGTCGGAATTCGACAATGATTACTACAAAATGCTGGCTAGACGATTGAGTGACTGTTAGTGACTGATAAACAGTACTAAGAGAAAACTCTCCGGACCGCGGACCGTCTCCGGAGGTTCCGGACCGCGGACCGTCTCCGGAGGTTCCGGACTGTGAAGCGTCGCCGTACGCTCTGGACTGGGACCTGTCGCCGAAAGCTCTGGGACCTGTCGCCGAAAGCTCTGGACTGGGACCTGTCGCCGGAAGCTCTGGACTGGGACCTGTCGCCGGAAGCTCTGAACTGCGAACTGTCGCCGGAAGCTCTGAACTGGGAACTGTCGCCGGAAGCTCTGGACTGGGAACTGTCGCCGGAAGCTCTGGACTGGGAACTGTCGCCGCAAGCTCTGGACTGGGAACTGTAGCCGGAAGCTCTGGCCTGTGGAGCCGCACTGGAGGCCTGATGCGTGGGGTCGGTGCAGGTGGCACCGGGCTGATGACACGCACCTCAGGGCGAGTGCGGGGAGGAGGCACAGGACGTACTGGATTGTGGAGGCGCACTGTCTAGGTCTAGAGCGTAGAGCTGGCACAACCTGTCCTTGCTGGATGCTCACTTTAGCCTGGCAATTGCGGGGCGCTCGCACAGGACGCACTGGGCTGTGAAGGCAGAGCCGGCGCAGGATATCCTGGTCCGAGGAGGCGTACTGGATACCAGGAGCACTGAGCCGGCACAACCTGTCCTGGCTGGATGCTCGGCAAGTGCAGAGAGCTGGCACTGAGCGCACCGGGCTGTGGATGTGCAGTGAAGACACAGTGCATATCACAGCATAACATGGTGTCTGAACGGTCACACGCTCCTTAAAGGGAGTGCAGGGGGAGTTGGCTCTGGTCTGAAACCTGGCTCCGCCAACCACACCGGGGTTGCCTCTCGTGCTTGCGTCTTGGTTGTGAACCCCGGAGTCGTCGTTGATCCTCCTTCGCTGCCTCCGTCTGCTTCTATGGCAGGGTCTTGTCCCCTGCCATAACCTCCTCCCAATGTCCATGATGTCCTCCACTCCCTTTTCTCCCGGGCCCAGGATCCCTGCTCCTCCTGGCCATGCTGCTTGGTCCTTTGGTGGTGGGATCTTCTGTCACATTCGTCCTAATGAATGGACCAAGGCGCAGCGTGTGTAGAGTTCCACATATTTTAATAAATCGAAACTCACCAAACAAAAACAAACAAGCACAAACGAAACATGACGTTCTGGGCTGCTCACAGGCAGCTACACAAACACAAGATCCCACAAACATAATGGGGGAAATGGCTACCTAAATATGATCCCCAATCAGAGACAACGATAATCAGCTGCCTCTGATTGGGAACCATATCAGGCCAACATAGAATTATAATTCCCCTAGATAACCCACCCTAGTCACTGTCATGCCCCCATTGTCCTGTTGAAAAACAAATGATAGTGGGACTAAGCGCAAACCAGATGGGATGGCGTATCGCTGCAGTATGCTGTGGTAGCCATGCTGGTTAAGTGTGTCTTGAATTTTAAATACATCACTGAAGGTGTCACCAGCAAAGCACCCCCTCCTCCTCCATGCTTCACGGTGGGAACCAAACATGCAGAAATTATCCGTTCGCCTACTCTGCGTCTCACAAAGACATGGCGGTTGGAACCTAAAATCTCAAATTTGGATTCATCAGACCAAAGGACAGATTTCCATCAGTCTAATGTTCTTTGCTCGTGTTTCTTGGCCCAAAGCAAGTCTCTTCTTATTATTGGTGTCCTTTAGTAGTAGTGTCTTTGCAGTAATTTGACCACAAAGGCCTGATTCACACAGTCTCCTCTGAACAGTTTCAGAGAGATGTTTCTGTTACCTGAACTCTTTGAAGCATTTATCTGGGCTGCATTTTCTGAGGCTGTTAACTCTAATGAACTTATCCTCTGCAGCTAAGGTAACTCTGGGTCTTCCTTTCCTGTGGCGGTCCTCATGAGAGCCAGTTTCATCATAGCACTTGATGGTTTTTGCGACTGCACTTTAAGAAACGTTTAAAGTTCTTGAAATGTTCCAGATTGACTGACCTTCATTCCTTAAAATAATGATGGACTGTAGTTTCTTTTCGCTTATTTGAGCTGTTCTTGCCATAATATGGACTTGGTATTTTACCAAATAGGGCTATCTTATGTATACCACCCCTACCTTGTTACAACACAACTGATTGGCTCAAACACATTAAGAAGGAAAGAAATTCCACAAATTAACTTTAACAAGGCATACCTTTTAATTGAAAGGCATTCCAGGTGACTACCTCATGAAGCTTGCCAAGAGTGTGCAAAGCTGTCAACAGGGCAAAGGGTGGCTCCTTTGAAGAATCTCAATTATGAAATATATTTTGATTTGTTTAACACTTTTTTGGTTACTACATGATTTCATGTGTTATTTCATAGTTTTGATGTCTTCATTATTATTCTACAATGTAGAAAATAGTAAAAACAAAGAAAAACCCTTGAATGAGTAGGTGTGTCCAAACGTTTGACTGGTACTGTGTATATATATATATATATATATATATATATATATATATATATATATATATATATATATACTGAATATAGCCCTATTTGGTATATATATATATTGTTTTTGTGGGTTGGGGGCCCCCAGGCGGCCGCGGGGCCCTAAGCGGTTGTGTCTCTATTTCACCTGATTGTAGTTTTTCTTGGATTTGGAGCTCTGTATCTTCAACACCTCTGTCATTGTCAAGTGAAGACTCTCCATTTTAGAATCTAAATACAAACACATTATCTTGAGTAGTTCATGTCTTATTTTCTAACAACTGCACAGGAACTACCAAGATTAAAATAACATTTCATGGGAGTTATGTCAAGAGAAAAATATGACTAAATATGTGTAAAATATTACATCTATTTTTATATTCATCTTTCTCAATTCATCTTCTTCAAAGCTTGCGGTAAGCCACATACCTAGCTGCTGAGGTCTCTTGCAGGCTTTCCTCAAGTTTATTGAGGTGCAAACCATGTCTGTTTCTGTCCTTTGACTCCTCCCACTTACAAAAACCTAAAATAGAATGATGGAAGGGTTGGAAAATAATGTCTCTCAAGTAATTTTGTAATTGTGTTTTTGAAAAAGTGCTAAATAATACCTTGTTATAAACAATATATAGTGCTAATGGCAGGGCCTCACGATCTCCATCAATCCCAAACCTTTTACTAGCTGCACCTGTAACACAGAGGCAGTCATGATTAGATATTACAGTAGAAGGACAGACACACATATATATTCTAGAATAAAACACAGGCATGTTTTGTTAAATAACCTTTGCGAGTGGTGTGTGTGTTTTTGTGCAAGTGCATGCATAAGTGTGCGTGTTCGAGGTGGGCAAACTCACCCATGGCCTTGACGGCTCGTGTCCCTGCTGTGTGTCCAAGCTCCAAGGAATGGATAAACACCTCTCTTCTCTTCTCTCCCCCAGCCAGGGTCAGCTATGTCACACATAATTGAAAGTACTTTGAATGGCATGCACGTGTTTGTGTGAAAAACATCAGTCATGTGGACTCAATCATCCATTTACTGGTGTAGACAGATGTGCCTGTATAGAATTTCCTTGTATCCTACAATGTTTCACAGTGTATCTGAATACAGTTTTGAAATACAGTACCAGTCAAAAGTTTGGACACACACCATCATTCAAGGGTTTTTCTTTATTTTTGCTATTTCATACATTGTAGAATAATAGTGAAGACGTCAAAACTATGAAATAACACATATTGAATCATGTAGTAACCAAAATGTAATAGTCTGGGTGTAGCTGGTGCAGAGGAGTCAGGCGCAGGACAGCAGAGATGAGTAACACAAGTAACTTTACTCAAATATTCCAATAACATGTCGTAATACCGAGCCCACAATAACGGACCGAACATACATAAAACAATCACGCACAAAACCCATGGGGAAAACAGAGGGTTAAATAATGAACATGTAATTGGGGAATTGAAACCAGGTGTGTAAAACAAAGACAAAACAAATGTAAAATGAAAAGTGGATTGGCGATGGCTAGAAGGTCGGTGACGTCGACCGCCGAACGCCGCCCAAACAAGGAGAGGGACTGACTTCGGCAGAAGTCGTGACACAAAAAGTATTAAACAAATAAAAATATATATTCTGTTTTAGATTCCCACCCTTTGCCTTGATGACAGCTTTGCACACTCTTGGCATTCTCTCAACCAGCTTCACCTGTAATGCTTTTCCAACAATCTTGAAAGAGTTCCCACATACGCTGAGCACTTGTTGGCTGCTTTTCCTATATTCTGCAGTCCAACTCACCCCAAACCATCTCAACTGGGTTGAGGTCGGGTGATTGTGGAGGCCAGGTCATCTGATGCAGCAATCCATCACTCTCCTTCTTGGTCAAATAGCCCTTACACAGCCTGGAGGTGTGTTGAGTCATTGTCCTGTTGAAAAACAAATTATATTCCCACTAAGTGCAAACCATGTGGGATGGTGTATCGCTGCAGAATGCTGTGGTAGCCATGCTGGTTAAGTGTGTTTATAATTCTAAATAAATCACTGACAGTGTCACCAGTAAAGCACCCCCACACCATCACACCTCCTCCTCCATGCATGCTTCACGGTCGGACGGCCTGATCCACGTAGTCTCCTCTGAACAGTTGATGTTGAGATGTGTCTGTTACTTTACTCTGTGAAGCGTTTATTTGGGCTGCAATTTCTATCCTCTGCAGCAGAGGTAACTCTGGGTCTTCCTTTCCTGTGGTGGTTTTCATGAGAGCCAGTTTCATCATAGCACTTGATGGTTTTTGCGACTGCTCTTGAAGAAACTTTCAAAGTTCTTGAAATTTTCTACAATGACTGACCTTCAGCTCTTGCCATAATATGGGCTTGGTATTTTAACAAATAGGGCTATCTTCTGTATACCACCCCTACCTTGTCACGACACAACTGATTGGCTCAAACACATTAAGGAAAGTAATTCCACAAATTAAGTTTTAAATAGGCACACCTGTTAATTGAAAAGTATTCCAGGTGACTACCTCATGAAGCTGATTGAGTGCCAAGAGTGTGCAAGGCTGTCATTAAGGAAAAGGGTGGCTATTTTGAAGAATCTCAAATATAAAACATTTGTAGATTTGTTTAACACTTTTTTGGTTACTACATGATTCCACATGTGTGATTTCATAGTTTTGATGTCTTCACCTTTATTCTACAATGTAGAAAATAATAAAAATAAAGAAAAACCGTTGAATGAGTAGGTGTGTCCAAACTTTTGACTAGTACTGTATGTATTAGTTAAAGTAGGACCGGGCTCACCTCAGCCTGGTAGAGTTGTAACAGAACAGGCTGTGCTGCATTTCGACAGTAATACAGCACCAGGTCTGCCAGGAGGAGAACGCGCTCAGAGGAGCTGCTATCTGAGTCACAATCCACTTTAGAAGTTGTCTGGGAAATTACATTCATATAGAAATACAATCCCCAGTTAGGATAATTAAAGGGCACATGATGGTCTGTTTGAAAAGGAACCCAGGTGAAGTTGTAATTGTGGTACCTGGCACAGGACATCAGAGGACAGGCTGAGGAGACTGAGCACGCTCTGTTTGTACCAGGGGTCAGTCATGCCTATCAACTGGGCGATGTCAGTGGTGCTGTCCTCAAGTATAACTGCATTTGACTTCTGGATGTGACAGCAAAGATAAGATAAGTTGTACAATGTTAGAGTTAGGAAGAGATTATAAGCTCTCATTGTCATATCTAATGGCACGTCATAATGTTTTAGTCTTCTGTACACAACTATGAAGTCAGCTGTAGATAATGCTCTTGTCCTCTTCTGGAAGAATCAAGAAGCTGGGTATTCTCACCGTAGATGTTGGGCATTTCAGTAGACTCCCTAGGTGCCCCTCAGGCACTATGGACACTCCTCCTGGACCTCCCAGGTTCCCTCTCTTCACAGGGACAAAGTAGAACTGCAGCCTGTAGGCCCTAGTGAGGCGAGGACACCTGCTCTCCCTCTGCTGTAGGTCAGTGTAGGCCCTGGCCAGCCTCCCTGCCTCCCGGTCCCCCCCAAACACTACCACCCTGACCAGGGTGGACATCTCCACCCCATCCCCCTCCTCACAACTCAGAATGGGCCTCTTCCGGACACACACGTGGTGACTCTGGGGAAACGGTCCATCTGAGGTGGGGGCAGGCACCCCTGAACTGCGGGGCAGGCGGGGCAGGCGGACCTGTCTAGGCAATGACTTGGAGCGCTTGAACAGCGCCCCAGATGGGCCGTCTCTAATGACATCACCACGGGAGCCCATGCTCTGTGCGCGTCGGCAGAGGGAGGAGCTGCGTTGGGACTTGAAGAGCATGGAGAAACGCTGGCTGAGGTGGACTTTTGACTTTGGTCTTCTCCTGGTCTCTGGTTGACTGTCATCTGTCTCCAAGTCCTCGCTGAAGTCACTGTCCACCCCAGAAGACTCAGACAGGGTGGAGGGCACAGACAAGCTGGAGGACAGGGAGTAGCTGGAAAACATAGAGTCTTTGGAGCAGATGGACACAGTGGAGATCCGGTGGTCTGTGTATCGGTTCTTTATTGTTTCCTCCTCTGTTTCCTCATCTTCATCATCCTCCTCTCCCTTGTCTGTGGGAAGGTTAAAGACTGGGAGCTGGTCCAGCTCACTCTGAAGAAGGTCATTTAAAATGTCTGAACGAATACACAGAATTACATCATTAACAGTCCACAGACACAAAGGCTATACAGATTTTACAGTATGATGTTGAAATATACTGTCTTGAATATGGAGAAAGAAGCAATGGGAAAAAAGCTCATTACCGAAGTTGTCCTTATCCCAGGAGTACATGTGACATTTGGCTAAGGGCAGCGTCAGTGTATGGACATTTCCTAATAATAAGAGAAAGATCCAAGACTAATCAGATCAAGTATGATCAAGCATTGTATGTGACACTGTGAGTTTCTCAGTCATTACTCATTTGACTTCCTCATCTGTCTATCTCTAATCATCTCCAGTCCGTCCTGTTTGCCCAAAGTAGACCAGTTTATCTGTTCCAGGAACACCTCAGATGGTAAGACTATGATGAAGCATGTCGTAAAGTTCTCTCACCAGGGCTTGTATGGCAGTCTGGAGGGGGTATGCCAATGCTCTCCACCAGCCCCTTTAGGCTCTGCAATAGACTCTCTCTGGCTGCGTCTGGGTCCTGTGTAGAGGCTGCTGTCTCCAGGGCCTCTGTTACTGCAGTCACAAGCTGCTCCAGATCCTCTGCCCCTTTTGACTGTTTGACAAATACAGATATTGTATAACCTGTTTGCTAGCAGTATATGTATGATACAGATTATATTCAGTAGTGTTGGTGCACCATGCATAATGCATATATGCATAAATCCAAAATGAACAACCAAAAATACGTTAAATTATGGAGCTAGAAAATGGTGAATGGAAAAATGTAATTTATGACCCTGGAGTACAGATAATCATATAGAAATGCCTATGTGACAGTAGGTGAAGTAACTGAACTGTGAGCACATCATTTAGGAATCACATATAATAGGACATACCTGCAGTGCATGATGCAGTATCTGGAGGGGGTACTTGGTCCCCAGGGCAGCCTGGAAGGCATGTTTGATCAGGGTGATGGAGGTGTCCCTCTGGGAGTGACAGACACCACTCAGCTGCTCAGAGACAGACAGGAGCTCGGGAGGGACATCCTCGCCTGGGCTCATTAACAGTACTGTCCTAATACAGTCACACACACAAGTTATGATCACACACACACACAGAACAAAGAGGAGAACAGTAGTTTGTGTTTAAATGTTTCAAGTTGGGACGATGTTGATTGATTTAATCACGGATGGTCTGTGTTGACTTACATAGTTTTGGAGTGATTGGTGCTGGTGGTGGTGGTCAAGCCCTGTTCTTCTCTCAATAGTCTTTGAAATGAGATACCTGGTGGAAATACAGTATAAGTGATGGTATTGTTTGTATTGTATTGTTTAAACCAGGGCTCTCCAACTCTGTTCCTGGAGAACTATCCTCCTGTAGGTTTTCGATCCAATCCCAGTTTTAACTAGCCTGATTCAGTTTATCAACCAGCTAATTGTTAGAATCAGGTGTGCTAGATTAGGGTTGGAGCAAAAACCTACAGGATGGTAGGGTTGGAGAGCCCTGGTTTAAACAATAGTGCCACCATGTGGAAGAAAATGGAACTTGAATCAGGACAGTGACAAGTGAAGGATGAGATGAGACCCAGACCAACAGGGAGGCTGTATAGAGTCAAGGGTTCAATACCTGGTGCCCTGAGCTCCTGCTGGATGAGGGAGAGCAGGTGTCGGCTGGCGCTGCAGCAGGGCTCCGGCCAGGACAGGAAACAGTGGAACACATCACAGGCCTCCTGCAGCACCCCAGAGTCAGGGGAGAAGTGAGGGGTCTGAAACAGAGGAGAGATATTTACTGGATCATCGGAGAACTACGCTACATTGGACTGGTCTGAGACTGTCCACACGTGGGTTTCTGGTCATGGTTGGTGATGATGAGTTTCTGTGGTGTGGCGGTCTACTGTATCTGGGCTCACCTGCAGAAGAGTAGAAGAGAACAGGAGAGCCAGTGGGACCACCAGCTCATCCTGGGACTGCTCTAGAACCTACAGAATATATAAATACATTACAGCTACATTACAGCTCCATTACAGCTACATTACAGCTACATTACAGCGACATTACAGTTACATTACAGCTACATTACAGCTACATTACAGCTACATTACAGCTACATTACAGATACATTACAGTTACATTACAGCTACATTACAGCTACATTACAGCTACATTACAGTTACATTACAGCTACATTACAGCTACATTACAGCTACATTACAGTTACATTACAGCTACATTACAGTTACATTACAGATACATTACAGTTACATTACAGCTACATTACAGTTACATTACAGCTACATTACAGCTACATTACAGCTACATTACAGTTACATTACAGTTACATTACAGCTACATTACAGTTACATTACAGCTACATTACAGTTACATTACAGCTACATTACAGCTACATTACAGTTACATTACAGCTACATTACAGCTACATTACAGCTACATTACAGTTACATTACAGCTACATTACAGCTCCATTACAGCTACAGTAAATTACACAGATGTAGAACAGTTCATTACATGGAGAGCCATACCTCCCGTGTTTTCCTCAGAATCTGCTGCAGTAGGATGATGAAGTTTCGTGGATCTCTCTTCACTAGTTCCTCTAAACTCCAGCGGTTTATGCACAGGCCAGCTAAACACACAGACAAACACACAATGTAGGACAAATATACTCTTACCTCCACTTTCAGTAGGAATGGTGGTCAAATCCAAACAATCATACTGTGTACATAAAATTGACACTGTGCTGTCCATATTTAATACGAGTTTATTTAAGTGGGTGTGGACAAATGTAAAGTACTTATATCGCATTACAAACTGGTGGTTCCAGCCCTGAATGCTGATTGGCTGACAGCCGTGGTATATGAGATCGTATACCATGGGTATGAGAAAACACTTATTTTTACTGTTCTAATTACGTTGGTAACCAGTTTATAATAGCAATAAGGCACCTCAGGGGTTTGTGGTATATGGCCAATATACCAGGTATATTGTAGTATCCAGGCACTCTGCGACGCGTCGTACGTAAGAACAGCCCTTGGCCATATACCACACACCCTTGTGCCTTATTGCTTGATTGTCACTCTGGAGTGCTGTGTTACAGCCTGATGCTTTATATACCATTTGTTCTTTTGAGTCATTTAGGCCCTAGAAATTCCCTAGAAATTATCTCAATTTCCTATTTGACATGTGAGCTATGTCCTCACCCCCTCCTCCCCCATGTGTCACCTCTTTCATTTCCCCTTTGACTCATGGCGAAACTAGATGACCCAACATTTTAACACTGTTTCACAACAATGGGAGTATTTTTTATGAATGAAAACACACATGATTGACTGCATAACCGATGTACCACATTCCTTAACATTCAGATGTGAAAGTGGTGAAATTTCACACTGATTAATCATATCCGGATATTACATTTGGATTTTGAGATGATTGAACTTCCTTCTTAAGAGATGTGCTTTTCAAAGAACATTAGATCAGTAAATCTAAGTGATGAGGATTACCGTTCCAGGGCTGTGTGTTGGGAGAGCTGTGGCCCAGGCCATAAAGGCACCTGTCCAGGGCGTGGTGGATACGGTCCTCTGTGCACGAGGTGTGCTCCATCTTAGATAATCTCCTGCAAAAGCATCACAGGATTTTCAGTAGTTGAACAACATTGCCGTTTTTTTCTTAATTACTTAATTACTTGCAACCACAAGTGTTTGATCTGTGGATGACTAAAAGCTGAAATAAATAAATGGTGATGGAGAAGTCTATCAGAAAAGAACACTTCCATGTTTCAGCAGTGTGAACTCCCCTGGCTCTTTGTTAATCCACAGACTGATGATCAGATTGGGCATATATTAAATAAGAGCCTTAGGCCCAGAGTAAAGCTGCTGTGACCTCCCACACAGACCTGGGTCCCCATGGGGCCCTATATTTAACCTGCAGGGGTCTCTTGCTTCATGTGTGCAGACAGGAAGATGTCATTGTGAAGTACAGCTGGGGTCCAAAGGCAGCCCTGCCACTGTTGCCATGCAACAGGGACTGAGATGTCAATAGGAAACTGAGGGTCACCTGTGGCAGAACAAACAGGAAAAGAGCCTCCCTTTTATGATTACTTGGAACGTGACTAAGGAAGAACTCAGAGGGTAAAGTTCATACCCTACATGAGATGAGGAGATATTTAGATGTAATGGCAGTTCAAGATCACTCTGAAACTTTATATCATTTCGGCCAGTAGTTTTGAAAGTGATGCTCACGAGCCAAAACGAGTCCCTGTTTTTTGTGTACTATGTCATCCAATTGTGTACGGCATCATCTATTTCGTGTGATGTTAGGAATTGTGCAATTTGTATGATGCAGTATTATACAAATGTAGCAATTTGTGTGATATGTTACAAATCCAATTTGTGCAATATGTTACATATTTGTTGTGCTGAAGATCCCGGGAATGTATCTTTAAGTCAGGAATGTGATGACATGGAATAATAAAATTACATTGCCCTACTCACTGAAACCTTTCCTGTGCACACATACCATATTTACAGTTCTGTTGTGTGAACTTGATGGTAGCTTTTCACGTATGCTACATGACCAAAAGTATGTGGACACTCATCGAACATCTCATTCCAAAATCATGGGCATTAATATAGAGTTGGTCCCCCTATGCTGCTATAACAGCCTCCACTCTTCTGCGAAGGCTTTCCACTAGATGTTGGAACATTGCTGCCAGGACTTTCTTCCATTCAGCCACAAGAGCATTAATGAGGTCAGGCACTGATATTGGGCGATTAGGCCTGGCACGCAGCCAGAATTTCAATTCATCCCAAAGGTGTTTGATAGGGTTGAGGTCAGGGCTCTGTGCAGGCCAGTCAAGTTCTTCCACACCGATCTCGACAAACCATTTCTGCATGGACCTCACTTTGTGCATGGGGGAAATGTCATGCTGAAACAGGAAAGGGCCTTCCCCAAACTGTTGCCACAAAGTTGGAAGCAAAGAATCATCTAGAATGTAGTTATGTTATATATATTGTATTATATGTTGTAGTATTAAGATATCTCTTCACTGGAACTAAGGGGCCTAGCCTGAACCAAGAAAAACAGCCCCAGACCATTATTCCTCCTCCACCAAACGTTACAGTTTGCACTGTGCATTAGGGCAGGTAGCGTTCTCTTGCCATCCGCCAAGCCAGATTAGTCCGTCGGACTGCCAGATGGTGAAGCATGATTCATAACGTTTCCACTGCTCCAGAGTCCAATGGCAGTGAGCTTTACACCACTCCAGCCAACACTTGGCATTACACATGGTGATCTTAGGCTTGTTTGCGGCTGCTCGGCCATGGAAACCCATTTCATGAAGCTCCCGACGAACACATTGCTTCTAGAGGCAGTTTGGAACTCAGTAGTGAGTGTTTCAACCGAGGACAGATGATTTTTACATGCTACGCGCTTCGGCACTCAACGGTCCCATTCTATGAGCTTGTGTGGCTTACCACTTAGCGGCTGGGCCGTTGTTGCTCCTAGACGTTTCCACTTCACAATAACAACACTTACATTTGACCGGGGCAGCTCTAGCTGGGCAGAAATTTTACTAACCTACTTGTTGGAAAGGTGGCATCTTCTGACGGTGCCACATTGAAAGTCTCTGAGCTCTTCCATAAGGTCCTTCTACTGACAATTTTCTACTTGACATTACTGTACTGGCTCTGGCCAGAATTCCAACCTCAGCAGAGGAAGCAGGTGTCAACCTGTGACACTGTTCCTGTGATCCATGGTGCCGGTCGGAGGACTCCCACATAACACAGGGACAACAACACTGTACTGGGAGCAACAAATAACTGAGTGTGTTGGAGTACATGAAGCAACACCGCAACGATCATTTTGTGACTTGGTTAAGACTGTTGTTGACAGATTGTGTGGATGATATGTTGAAAGAGGAACAGGAAACGAAGGCTTTAGCAACACTTTGCTTTTGCAGCAACGTTTTTTGGAAGTTTTAGAAATTTCACACCTCTGCAAAATGGGCCCATTTTCTAAGAAATCTAAGCGACTGATCTTGGTTTGCACCATAAGTGAGATCAGTGTTGTTGTTGGGTACAGAGGGTAGCAACACTGCACACACACTCAACTGCAGCTTAAACTCAAAACTTGAGTCTCAATTATTTTCCTTCCTTGAGTCAAGACATACACCATCAAGTTCTTACACAATGTCTAAATTATTCTAGGAGAAAGGACCTGTTGACATTTCATCAAAGCAGTAGACCAGACACTGGGTGAAGATTGTTAAATCTTACCTGCAGCTGTCCTGAAGGGTATGTGTCATTCAGTAGTGCTTTATATCCTGGCGATTTTTTTCCATCCAGCTGTGGCTCACCAGTGGAAGGGACACGAATACAGTGACCACATCCTTCACTGTGTGTGCTGCCACAGCCCAACGAAAATAGATGATCCAAATTCAAAGTCAAGTGAGCATGTGTAGCTAAACAGGAACTGAATGAAAGTCATGTTGAGGAGGTAGTTGGCATTGTGGGGGTATGAGGGCAGGGCATTTCAAATTAATTTACCTCATTTGACATATTGTCAAGAGATTGACAGCTTGTCAAAGTAATTAAGTAGGCCTACTTCTATCTAAGTATCGGACAGATTATAATGTCTGAAAAATGGCATAACATTAACAACTTCTGGTCAACTGAAACTGTAAAACATCTTTGAAGCCTTAAAGTTATACCCAGCAACACGACATATGAAGTAGATGCAGAAAATTAACAGCATAGTGGGTGTCCACAAGATAGCACAGCCACAAAGTCAAAATTGTCTATCTCTTAAAAATTCATGAAAACAAACATTTGCTTTTTGGTCTTATTTTAAGGTTAGGGTAAGGTATAACAGCAGTGTGGTTAAGGTTAGGGTTAACGCAACGGTAAGGTTTAAAATACGTTTGTATAGGACATGATATAGATATCCTATATAGGACATGTTTTGGCCATCATTTTAATTTTGTGGCTGTGGTAACTAGTGATGACCAGCAGTGTGTCAATTTCCGCAACAACTAAGAGTGTTAAAGTGCGAGGCTCAATTGCTCTGCTGTTTTGGTGCCCTGGCTAATAAGCTACGAGCAGCGTGAAGTGAACTCTTGCACATGCGCTGTGTGTGACTGTGTGAGAGTAAAGTCTTGCATCTCGCTCCTCTCAATATCTGGGTTTTAACTAGATGGGATATCGCTTTGCCAGATTTGACTTCTCATGGCAGGCTAGGAGAATTTACGCAGAAGGTTAGGATAATTCACGTATCAGGTTAGGATAATTATGTTAAGGTTAGGAAAAGGGTAAGGTTAGCTAAAAAAAATGTATTTGATCAAAGTTGTATTCCTTCTAGCCATGACCACGTATCTGAAAAAAATTGCCGCACAAATTACACTTTTTCAATATGGGAAATGTGTGGAACATTTAAAGGGATGCTTTTGGCCCATTCTTTTCCATTTTCCCAATCAAGCGTTTACTGAGCTTCAGAGTAGCAAACAAACGAGGACACAGTCAGCAGTAATGTCTCAAGGATATATTACTATGAATTCCTTTATCGTAACAGTACTTCCCGCCACAGCACGATGTCGCTGCTTGCGTATAATTTACTGAAGTTTGGCGGGACTTCCATCGTTACATTTCACAACGTATGCTACAGAAGTACTATAATACGGTTAAGGCTGAGATGAAACCTGTTGTATTGGCACTTTTGTGAGATTCAATGTAAACTTGTTTTTGTATTATTATTTATCAGTTATACCTGCATCTGCTATCCTGTTGTGGCACAGGTGGTAACTTGAGAAGAACACTGAAGTTGTCTAAAACTTGTCATTTTACCTTTATTTAATTAGGCAGTCAGTAAAGAACAAAATCTTATTTTCAGTGACGGACTAGGAACAGTGGGTTAACTGCCTTGTTCAGGGGCAGAATGACAGATTTTTACCTTGTCAGATCGGGGGTTTGATCTTGCAACCTTCCGGTTACTAGTCCAACGATTTTTACCAGGCTACCTTTACTAGGCTACCTGCCGCCGCTGCAATTGGACCTGCCAGCTGTGTGATCTTTGAATAATTGAAATAATAAGAAACAAAATCCTAATATCATTGTTGTTTTAATAATATGATGTAATAAGCTGAATACAAACATATTTCAAATAAATTTGAGTTGAGGTATATTTTATAATTTATTGTTACACACCAGTGGATGTCGTTGTTCTTTCTTTTAGCTCTGCGAGCATCTCCGTATGACCTCAAGCTCTGCTGGATAACAGGGTCTCACTTCTCTGTTCAAACAGTGAGAGCGTCAGAAAGGGAATGGGACAGACAAGAGACAGAGGTAGACAGAGGTGTGACTGAGTGGAAGACAGAGTCAGGGAAGCTAATAGCGAGCTGGTCCTTCCAATTTATGTCTAGAAACACAGAAAAAGGCAAACTAGCGGTAGAATTTCGTGCGTAAAAAGAGAGTAGGCTGCCCTCTATATTCTTAAGTTTTACAACACTTCTCTTCCAGGCTGAACAGTTATTCGGAGGTAGTGTCCTCTGTGGAGTTTTCTTTGTCTCGTAAGATGATTTCATTCACATACATGTGCATGACTGTTTGTGTTTCATCTGTTTATGTGTGGAGAACAAAACACAGAAATGTACATAGGCTATTGATTTAATATTAACATGTATGAATGGTATTCTGCTTGTTTGTCTTCACCATGGATAATTTCAGATGTAGGCTAAATAGCATTTATATATAGAGGGTCACATATATATATATATATATAGATAGATATATATTATAGGCTATTCATTTTGCAATGCATGATATGATAATGTTCCTCTAAATCTACGTAACAAACATCTTAAATATGTCTCTCTTTTTCTACGACTACATTTCAGCGCAAGTGACACTAAAGAGCACGGATTACAATGATAAGGATTTCAGAGGTTTGGGTCACCTCGGTGGCCATTTCTCTGGTGGTTAAGGGGGCTCTTGGAGGTTATGGGATGAGTATGTTTGCTGCCCAGTCGTCCCCTCCAGACCCATGCTATGATGAGAACGGCAACCCCCGGAGGTGCATCCCCGATTTCGTGAACTCTGCTTTCGGGAAGGACGTGCGCGTCTCCAGCACCTGTGGAACCCCAGCCTCAAGGTACTGCGTCGTGACCGAGAAGGGTGAGGAGAGGACTAGGGATTGCCACACCTGCGATGCAGGGGACCCAAAGAAGACTCATCCACCCGCGTATTTAACTGATCTCAACAACCCTCATAACCTCACCTGCTGGCAGTCAGAAAACTATGTCCAGTATCCTCAGAACGTCACGCTCACTTTGTCTTTGAGTAAAAAATTTGAGGTCACCTATGTGAGCTTGCAGTTCTGTTCACCCCGACCCGAATCAATGGCTATCTTCAAGTCAATGGACTATGGCAAATCCTGGGTTCCTTTCCAATTCTACTCTACCCAGTGTAAGAAGATGTATAACAAGCAGAATAAGGCGGCAATTACCAAGCAGAACGAACAAGAGGCGATTTGCACAGACTCTCACACGGACATGCACCCGCTGACAGGTGGGCTCATTGCGTTCAGCACCTTGGATGGCAGACCTTCGGCGCACGACTTCGACAACTCTCCCGTGCTGCAGGACTGGGTGACAGCCACCGACATCAAGGTGGCGTTCAGCCGACTGCACACGTTTGGGGATGAGAACGAGGACGACTCGGAGCTGGCTAGAGATTCCTACTTTTACGCGGTATCAGACCTGCAGGTTGGCGGGCGGTGCAAGTGCAACGGTCACGCTTCAAAGTGCGTAAAAGATAGGGAAGGAAACCTGGTATGCGAGTGCAAGCACAACACCGCGGGGCCGGAGTGTGACAGGTGCAAACCTTTCCATTATGACCGTCCTTGGCAGCGCGCAACCGCAAGAGAGGCAAACGAATGTGTTGGTAAGTCAACTATTGTTGGTAAGTCAACTATTTACCCTTGTAACCCAGAGCTTTGCGCTATAACGTATTTTTTTTTAGATTTAAATGTCCTTTCTAAATTGCAAGACTCATAATGATCGAAAGTATTTTGTGTGATTGCGCAGGTTTCTTATTATGCCTTGAAAAACGCATTTTACGCATAGTCTAATGCAGACCTGATTTGTTCATTATTCAGTTCTTAAATTCAAATTCAATTTAAGCATCTCACATTGATCCAATATGAATTAGGCTTTGTAAACCACCGATTGTTTTTGGCTAATTAGTTATTTTTAAATCGTTTAATTGTGTCAAATAAAACTAATCCACCATGCATTCGTAAATTACACCAGTAAATTCATTACCCTGTTCAAATATGCCCTATCTGATAACGATTCAAAATGGGAAAACCACAGTAATTGTGAGGAGGGGAATTAATTAAGGTATATCAACCAATTTGAAAAAGTCAGCATAATGTATATCAAATGTTGTCGCCAATAACCAACTTATTGTGTTAATGTAAAAAGTGGATTTTGTTGAAAATTATTTAATTGAATGATTTGAATGTAATAAAGTGTGGGCTGGTCCGTGTTCCAAACTTTGTTTTTATCACCCAAACCACCATACAAAAATGGAATGGCATAGTCAGTTTAATTAACTAACAATTACCCACATAAAACCAAACGCTGATTAGCTACACATTGCAATGATTTATGCAAAACGTAAATCAAAACCAAAATACAGCTTTTTAGGAAAAATATAACCACAATGTGTTGGCCTAATTAAATGTTTTACAACTTTGTTTTATGATACAATATTTTACACTTATATCAAAATGCATTGTAATACTCATCAACGTTGACTAGCCTTGGATTAATGAACATTTAAATCACTGAATTAATTAACTTCACCCTCCTTTAAAAATAATGGACAATTTTCAATTAATCAATTGAATAGTATTTCATCTCATTAATTGAATGAGTTGACACCAACCATGACAATGACATATTTGTACGGTTTAGAACAACACATCATAGATATTTGTTTGAAGTATGTAACCACATAAATCATCGGAGAGTAAAATTGTTAGATATTGATATCAACAAATGGAAATCCCCCCCCCCCCCCCAAAAAAAAAACAACAACAACCTAACAAGTAAATATAAATACATTTATAAACATGTAATCTTGGCATACTATCCATTTTGGAGGACATAAAAAACGGATTATTACTGTTTAGTCTAAATGCTTTAACTAGGTTTATATTTTACTCTCAGAAATAATCTCTGAAAGAAAAGGCAGGAAGTTATTTCTCCAAAGGAAGTGCGGGTGCCCAAGTGCGTAATTGCATTTTGAGCAGCGTTTCCGACTGTAGTAGCAGTTCAATAGGTAGGAAACGTAGCCGCTGCAGAGATAGACCGCAGAGTTATGTTGTGTTTCCGACTGTAGTAGCAGTTCAATAGGTAGGAAACGTAGCCGCTGCAGAGATAGACCGCAGAGTTATGTTGTGTTTCCGACTGTAGTAGCAGTTCAATAGGTAGGAAACGTAGCCGCTGCAGAGATAGACCGCAGAGTTATGTTGTGTTTCCGACTGTAGTAGCAGTTCAATAGGTAGGAAACGTAGCCGCTGCAGAGATAGACCGCAGAGTTATGTTGTGTTTCCGACTGTAGTAGCAGTTCAATAGGTAGGAAACGTAGCCGCTGCAGAGATAGACCGCAGAGTTATGTTGTGTTTTCGTAAGCAGGTGCTTTTACCAGATTGGATGGGTGACTAAGGTGGTTTTATTGATATTTTTGGCACATAGAGAATAAACTTCCACTTTGGGCCAAGTCAACTATTCAGAGAGGGACAAAACACGAGGTACTTTGAAATCAGAACTAAGTTTAATTCCATCAGTAGAGTATATTTTTCAACAGATCTGGGTGCTTGTATCAACAGTACCACACAGCATATAAACAGAACCACACAGAACAAACCTCATCTACAGTGAAACAAAATCTGGAAAAGAAACAAGTTCTGGCACCGCCATTGTTTGTTCAATGACACAGAGCAAGTGACTAAGTTGTTCCCCTTGCCCTCTGCATTTTGCCTGTGCAGGGCCGGCATGTCAGTGTGTTTTACTGAAACAAAAGGTTGTCACTTGTGACATCCATCATGCTGTCAGAATGAGGCCCCTTTCACCACCTCACTTTCTATGTCAGCAGTGTCATTAGATAAAGCGTCAGAACAGGCAGAATAAGCATGCAGTCCAAGGGACGGGAAGGGAATAATAAGGGTGGCTTGACACCTCGTTGTGTGGAATGGGCGAGGGAGGCTGTTATTCACTGGGCTACAGCCCAGCTCAGTGGTCTGGCTAAAGGGGCTCAGAATGGCTGCTGCTAATGATTCTGGGATTCCGGTTGGCACCTGACTTTGAGTACTATCGAAAGTGAAAGAGAGCGGTGGAGAGACAGAGAGAGAGGTTGAAAGACAGAGAGAGAAGTGGAGAGACAGAGAGAGAGGTTGAAAGACAGAGAGAGAAGTGGAGAGACAGAGAGAGAGGTTGAAAGACAGAGAGAGAAGTGGAGAGACAGAGAGAGAGGTTGAAAGACAGAGAGAGAAGTGGAGAGACAGAGAGAGGTTGAAAGACAGAGAGAGAAGTGGAGAGACAGAGAGAGAAGTGGAGAGACAGAGAGAGAGGTTGAAAGACAGAGAGAGAAGTGGAGAGACAGAGAGAGAGGTTGAAAGACAGAGAGAGAAGTGGAGAGACAGAGAGAGAGGTGGAGAGAGAGAGAGAGAGAGAGAGAGAGAGCAGGGGAGACAGAGAGAAGTGGGGAGATAGAGAGAAGTTGCGAGAGCGAGAAGTGGAGAGACAGAGAGAGAGGTGGAGAGAGAGAAGTGTAAAGACAAAGGGAAGTGGAGAGAGAAAGAAGTGAAGAGACAGAGAGAGAGAGGTGGAGAGAGAGAGAGAGAGAGGTGGAGAGAGGTGGAGAGAGAGAAGTGTAGAGACAAAGGGAAGTGGAGAGAGAGAGGTGGGGAGACAGAGGGAAGTGGAGAGAGAGAGAAGCAGAGACAGAGAGATAGGTGGAGAGTGAGAGATAAGTGGAGAGAGAGCAAAGTGGACAGACAGAAAGAGGTGGAGAAACAGAGAAAGGTGGAGAAACAGAGAGAGAGGTGGAGAGACAGAGAGAGGTGGATAGACAGAGAGAAGTTGAGAGAGCAAAGTGGACAGAGAGAGAGGTGGAGAGACAGAGAAAGGTGGAGAGACAGAGAGAGAGGTGGAGAGACAGAGAGAGGTGGAGAGAGAAAGAAGTGGAGAGAGAAAGAAGTGGAGAGACAGAGAGAGATGGAGAGACAGAGAGAGGTGGATAGCGAGAGAGAAGTTGAGAGAGAGAGAGAGAAAGAGAGAGAGAGAGAGAGAGCTAGAAAGACAGATAGTGATGGAGAGACAGAGAGAGAGAGGTGGAAAGAGAGAAGTGGAGAGAAAGAGAGAGATGTGGATATGGGAGAGTAGTTGGCTACACTGCAGGTGCTGCACTGGGGAAGTAAAACAATATCCATTTCCCATGGCTTTGCATGCGGGGAGGCCATCATATTTAGTGGAACTGCATTCTTATTGGCAGCCGTTACCCTCTCATTGCATTCCCATCCAATGATGTGGCATGCAAAGCAAGTTAGTTAATTTAAACCAAATTCAAATATTCCTGGTTGGATTTGCCTTTAATTGAGAAAATACATCTAATAGAAAATACATTTAAAAAAATACATTTAATATGAGAAAATACATCTCAATGATCAGCTTCATCTGTTGCCACCACACCCACAAAGGCCAGTGATTGGTTTATCATTGAAGAGATAAATGAAGGAGATAAATAAACACAGAGAATTGGCTCCTCCCCTGACCATCAGGTTTTCTCTTCCAGAAGAGGCACATCTCTTAAATTCATCCCAGCTGCTTTGTATTCCAACCATGCACAGCGTAGCATTGACCCTTTCGCGTCAGACCTACTCTCCTCACTTCGTTGACTGATGGGGTGTGAAGGAAACTGTGGGAAAGACTTGCCTGCCAAGTGGCTTTTGAGGCTAGTTGAAAATGGTAGCCTTAGTCACTCATACGTGTAATTTTGCACTTGTTCAATTTGAACTTTGTTTCGAACAGAGGTTAAATGCAACGCTATTATTTCATTGAGATGGGGCTTTGACCTTACCGGGCTTTTACAGTTGTGGAGCATTTGTGCATCCAAGCCTAGTTCTTGATTTCATGTTCTCCTCTTTAATGTATGTTATAGGATTTTGGCCCACTGATGTAGAGGGAGAGTTGGAAAGTTCCTGCCAAGGCCTGGGAATTCAGCATGGCCTTCTTTTCTCTCTGAGCTGGGATTCTCTGGCAGAGGGGTAGTATCAGTCACTTGCCACTGGCTCCTCCGCCATGTTTGACCTGTTGCCTTACACAGATCTCTGCATGTGTCTAACCCCCCTAAAGTATCAACATAACAAAGAGCCTGTCACAAAGAACCAGAGAGAGAAAGCAATTGAAAAGAAACTGTCCAACCCCCTGGTTTATAGTACATATTACAGAAAGGACAAAAGGGAATTTACATGTAGATTGAAAGAGGATACAAACGATGCATGGCATGCACCTGTATTCCCTTTTTGACAAACCTATGAAACAGCCACACTCTCTCACAAGATGCTCTTTTCCCTATAATTGTTATCAGCATGTTTTGTACATTGTTGAAAGTATTTGGCAGCTATCGAACAGAAACAGAAGTCATTCTTGGTTTGGACTGACATGTCTACCACCTACAGGGATGTTGAATTAGATGGGATTATATCAATATCCCACAGGCTCTCCTCCCGGGCGGTCCAGCACATACTTGTGTTGGACCAACACTAAAAATAGCGTCAAAGTGTGCTGAATCTTTATGTGAGCTCTTAAATCACCCCGAAAGCCCACTGGATTGCGTTCACTATGTCTCAAAGGGAACCGTTTGGTGAGAGCATTTTTAAAGTAGAAGTTCATGTTCTACTGCAGAGGTTGTTCAGTCAAAAGACCCTGTTATAGAACACAGAGCTTTGTTTAAACTGTGATATCTCTGGTTGAGCTATCCCACCTGTCTGGTAAAAAGTGAAGAGGAGACAGGCTCTAACAAATCCCATGCTTTGACCCCATGTTGACGAGGCCTTCAGCAGCTCAGTGAGTCTCTCTGCAGGCCTGTTCTTTCTCCATGTGGCTGACTGGGACCATTGACATTGACAGCTCAGTTCTTTCTCCATGTGGCTGACTGGGACCATTGACATTGTTTCTGCTGACTCCAGTCCGGCTGCCTTCCCCTGGGCTGCCAGTCTGGGTCGAGGCCGGGGCTGCCCACCATCTGGGTCTCATTCCGCTTCCTTTGTAGCCCATGTGACAGGAAAAATAACTTATTGAAAAGATGATGTCATAGATGTTCTTGTAGAGGAACTCTTCGGCCCCAAGCAGCCATCATCTACTGCCAGGGGTTAGGTCCATCTGGATTTGGTGACCTGTTTGTAGGTTTGGATTTTTTGAGTTATTAATCCTTATTTAGAATAGTTTTATATGATTGTTATTTCTATTTTGTTAATAACCTTTATTTTTTCTATTTTAGCAAATATTTTGTTGGTTAAAGAATGTAGCATATTAAGTGAAAGTATATTGGAGCAAATAACCACTGAAATGCTTTCACTTTATTTAATTACTTGTTTCGTATGGATAGTTACTTGTTTTGTATGGATAGTTACTTGTTTTGTATGGATAGTTACTTGTTTTGTATGGATAGTTACTTGTTTTCATAGAATACAGTATTTATTCATGAACATAGCTAGCAAAGAAAGGTCTCATGGGCTGAAAGAATGCAACATTCAATTATGGGTACCAAGCAACAGGAAATTTGCCATGCAGACCTAAACATTAATCTCTGTAAAAGAAATGTTTTTTGAATGAAAGAGAAAAATAACCAACAAAATAAAACACAAAAATGAAAACAAGTACGTGCAGCAGGAGAGCTTTTTGAGCAGTTCATCGGAAGCAGGTGGGTTGCAGCCAGGTCAGTATTGGGAGTCTCTCAACAGACAGATGAAAACTTAGACACCTAGACACCTTTAAACGCCCCACTGGGAATAGAAGGTCAGTTAGACTGCACTTAGACTAGAATCATATCATTAGGTCATATCATTTGGCCTCCTCAAGGAAAAAGTACGATCTGCGTGTTTGTAGAGACACACACTGTATATAAAAAACAACATCAAATTTGCAGTCTTAAGAAAATAAAAGAATCTGCGGTCAATATCAGGAGTTCTAAAAGTCCAAACGATGAACCTCTATGCTAACAAGGTAACGAATAGCAGTACATTTGGGCTGTTACTCATTCCAAAACATCCCCAGACTAATTCTGTTCCGTAACTGAAGTGGAAACTACAGTGTATCTCCATATGGTGGGCCTGCAGGACAGTCCTTTTGGCACATCAGCCTGTGTGGCTCTGGTGAGCTGGGAGGTTTCACTGTATACAGGGAGACTAAAAAACAAAGAGGTATATTTCTGAGATCTCAAAATCCAAGCTCTGGTGGAATCCAGTGTCCTCTGGGCAAATGCTTCATGTTTCTTGGGATTTTGTTTTGTTGAGCTTATAATTCAAGACAGACATCAACGTAGAGCCAAAAAGGCTTTACTCTGCCTTTTAAGACAATAGAATAGAGAAAATATTCTATGGCTATGTTGTGGACGGCGGTTTGGAGAGGTGGCCCTCAACAGTTGGAAGGAAATGGTAGCTTTGGTTTAGGATTCCTTTTCTCTTGACTCTGATGTCAGAGGGACCATGAGGGGTCATTTCACACTGCTTCAGTGTGTCAGGGGACATACAGGTCCAGTCTCTGTTTATCTGGGTGGGCACTGTCCTCTCTTCAGGACCTGAAACAGTCAATGTGTTACTAATACGTGATAACTGCTGACAAGTGTTGCATTATACATATCACAGGTCATATTATGAATGCTTGAGGTGCTGTATCACAAGTCAAGAGGACATTGTAGAGACTGTATAATTCAGAGATCTCACAGTGAAAACGGAGACAGGTGGGTCTGGCAACTAAATGGAACAGCCGCACACGTTGCTAATCTGTGACCTCATTGTCTCTATGGGGTAACTATGCTGAGGTACATTAGTGATGCTGGGGGGGTGGCTTAAATAAATACAGGTTTAAATATACAAGGGTTCTCAATGGTCAACAGAGGAGAGGGAGCACACAGGTAGAGCTGGGAGTCTGTCTACTATATATCCATCCTGTGTTGGCATATAAACTGTCCACCAGAATAAAATCTGCAGTCTTGTAATTCCAAAGTAGAGAACAGGGGGATGTGGAGGATGGAGAAGGATTACATAGTGTGTTACACTGGTTGCTAGATGGTATTATCTTCTAGTGTCTGAAGAGAAGCCAAGGAAGAAGAAATGGCCATTTCTGTCAAAACAAGCAAATATGCTATATTTATTTCTGTTGATAACCGTGTGTGATGGAATGAATGTGTATTAGTTTGTTTATCTGTGTGTGTTGTTTGGATGTATCTGTTGACGTAGGCATTGGAAGCTGATGTGTGTGTGTGTTTGCATGTTTAACCTACATGGGTTTAACCTCCGCCACCCTCTGCCCGTCTGGGCTGCTATGGCAGTCCCGACAGGACCACCTAGCTTGAGTGTGAGCGCATGGAGCCCCTACGCGGTGCTGGAGCTGGGGAGTCTGGGAATGATTAATGGTCCAGTGAAATGACACGCTCCGCGCTCCACCGCTCAGTTACAGACCCCCCACCAGCTCCCCCACTGTGCTGCCACCCAACACAGCCAGTACTGGGACGTTACCACCCCCTGCCCACACACACACGCACACACACACTTCCCTGTGTAATGGCATGGCTGGTTATCGCAATTACCCTATTACCTCAGCATTGTGAAACTCCCAGTAGAAGCTGAGTAACGGCCCTTGGGTGATGCCATCCTCCCTGCTGTTATGTGGATAGAAACTCCCAGTAGAAGCCGAGTAACGGCCCTTGGGTGATGCCATCCTCTCTGCTGTTATGTGTATAGAAACTCCCAGTAGAAGCCGAGTAACGGCCCTTGGGTGATGCCATCCTCCCTGTTGTTATGTGGATAGAAACTCCCAGTAGAAGCCGAGCTAACGGCCCTTGGGTGATGCCATCCTCCCTGCTGTTATGTGGATAGAAACTCCCAGTAGAAGCCGAGCTAACGGCCCTTGGGTGATGCCATCCTCCCTGCTGTTATGTGGATAGAAACTCCCAGTAGAAGCCGAGCTAACGGCCCTTGGGTGATGCCATCCTCCCTGCTGTTATGTGGATAGAAACTCCCAGTAGAAGCCGAGTAACGGCCCTTGGGTGATGCCATCCTCCCTGCTGTTATGTGGATACAGGACCTTTTAAACTAAAAGACAAAAACAACAAATGGCAACTAGCTCTATTATGGCTGAACGAAGGCTTGACTCATTAGAATCTGAGACAGTCAACAGGAGGCTTTTCATTTTCGTTTGTGTCGTTTGCGTCAGAGCTAAGGAGTTTTCCAGCTACTGTTTGCTCGTATACCAACAAACTGGACCAACATGTCGAAGTAAAAGTGTTTGACTGATTGAAGATTTTGACTGATCCATACTGTTGAATGGTAGTGTTGTATCAACATTCAATTAATTTCAGCTGGAAAACGTGTCTTCAGATACAACAAAGCTTGTGTAGCGTCTAATTGTAAAACTTATCTCTGTTCAGTTCACATGTGCAGATTTCAGCGACTCTTCTCGTCCTCCTCATTAAAAAACACTTCTCTCCAGATCGACTTCAGCAACGCTTCTCGTCCTCCTCATTAACTCTCCAGAACGACTTCAGCGACCTCTTCTCGTCCTCCTCATTAAAAACCTTTTCTCTCCAGAACGACTTCAGCGACCTCTTCTCGTCCTCCTCATTAAAAACCTTTTCTCTCCAGAACGACTTCAGTGACTCTTCTCGTCCTCCTCATTAAAAACCTTTTCTCTCCAGAACGACTTCAGTGACTCTTCTCGTCCTCCACATTAAAAACATTTTCTCTCCAGAACGACTTCAGCGACCTCTTCTCGTCCTCCTCATTAAAAACCACTTCCCAGAACAACTTCAGTGACTCTTCTCGTCCTCCTCATTAAAAACCACTTCTCAGAACGACTTCAGTGACTCTTCTCGTCCTCCTCATTAAAAACCACTTCTCTCCAGAACGACTTCAGTGACTCTTCTCGTCCTCCTCATTAAAAAACACTTCCCAGAACAACTTCAGTGACTCTTCTCGTCCTCCTCATTAAAAACCACTTCTCAGAACGACTTCAGTGACTCTTCTCGTCCTCCTCATTAAAAAACACTTCTCAGAACGACTTCAGCGACTCTTCTTGTCCTCCTCATTAAAAACCACTTCCCAGAACAACTTCAGTGACTCTTCTCGTCCTCCTCATTAAAAACCACTTCTCAGAACGACTTCAGTGACTCTTCTCGTCCTCCTCATTAAAAACCACTTCTCTCCAGAACGACTTCAGCAACCTCTTCTCATCCTCCTCATTAAAAAACACTTCCCAGAACAACTTCAGTGACTCTTCTTGTCCTCCTCATTAAAAACCACTTCTCTCCAGAACGACTTCAGTGACTCTTCTTGTCCTCCTCATTAAAAACCACTTCTCTCCAGAACGACTTCAGCAACCTCTTCTCGTCCTCCTCATTAAAAAACACTTCCCAGAACGACTTCAGTGACTCTTCTCGTCCTCCACATTAAAAACCTTTTCTCTCCAGAACGACTTCAGCAACCTCTTCTCGTCCTCCTCATTAAAAAACACTTCCCAGAACGACTTCAGTGACTCTTCTCGTCCTCCACATTAAAAACCACTTCTCTCCAGATCGACTTCAGCAACGCTTCTTGTCCTCCTCATTAACTCTCCAGAACGACTTCAGCGACCTCTTCTCGTCCTCCTCATTAAAAAAAAATTCTCTCCAGAACGACTTCAGTGACTCTTCTCGTCCTCCTCATTAAAAACCTTTTCTCTCCAGAACGACTTCAGTGACTCTTCTCGTCCTCCACATTAAAAACCTTTTCTCTCCAGAACGACTTCAGCAACCTCTTCTCGTCCTCCTCATTAAAAAACATTTCCCAGAACAACTTCAGTGGCTCTTCTCGTCCTCCTCATTAAAAAACACTTATCAGAACGACTTCAGCGACTCTTCTCGTCCTCCTCATTAAAAACCACTTCCCAGAACAACTTCAGTGACTCTTCTCGTCCTCCACATTAAAAACCTTTTCTCTCCAGAACGACTTCAGCGACCTCTTCTCTTCCTCCTCATTAAAAACCACTTCCCAGAACAACTTCAGTGACTCTTCTCGTCCTCCTCATTAAAAACCACTTCTCAGAATGACTTCAGTGACTCTTCTCGTCCTCCTCATTAAAAAACACTTCTCTCCAGAAAGACTTCAGTGACTCTTCTCGTCCTCCTCATTAAAAAACACTTCCCAGAACAACTTCAGTGACTCTTCTCGTCCTCCTCATTAAAAACCACTTCTCAGAACGACTTCAGTGACTCTTCTCGTCCTCCTCATTAAAAAACACTTCTCAGAACGACTTCAGCGACTCTTCTTGTCCTCCTCATTAAAAAACACTTCCCAGAACAACTTCAGTGACTCTTCTCGTCCTCCTCATTAAAAACCACTTCTCTCCAGAACGACTTCAGCAACCTCTTCTCGTCCTCCTCATTAAAAAACACTTCCCAGAACGACTTCAGTGACTCTTCTTGTCCTCCTCATTAAAAACCACTTCTCAGAACGACTTCAGTGACTCTTCTCGTCCTCCTCATTAAAAAACACTTCTCTCCAGAACGACTTCAGTGACTCTTCTCGTCCTCCTCATTAAAAACCACTTCCCAGAACAACTTCAGTGACTCTTCTCGTCCTCCTCATTAAAAACCACTTCTCAGAACGACTTCAGTGACTCTTCTCGTCCTCCTCATTAAAAAACACTTCTCAGAACGACTTCAGCGACTCTTCTTGTCCTCCTCATTAAAAACCACTTCCCAGAACAACTTCAGTGACTCTTCTCGTCCTCCTCATTAAAAACCACTTCTCAGAACGACTTCAGTGACTCTTCTCGTCCTCCTCATTAAAAACCACTTCTCTCCAGAACGACTTCAGGAACCTCTTCTCATCCTCCTCATTAAAAAACACTTCCCAGAACAACTTCAGTGACTCTTCTTGTCCTCCTCATTAAAAACCACTTCTCTCCAGAACGACTTCAGTGACTCTTCTTGTCCTCCTCATTAAAAACCACTTCTCTCCAGAACGACTTCAGCAACCTCTTCTCGTCCTCCTCATTAAAAAACACTTCCCAGAACGACTTCAGTGACTCTTCTCGTCCTCCACATTAAAAACCTTTTCTCTCCAGAACGACTTCAGCAACCTCTTCTCGTCCTCCTCATTAAAAAACACTTCCCAGAACGACTTCAGTGACTCTTCTCGTCCTCCACATTAAAAACCTTTTCTCTCCAGAACGACTTCAGCAACCTCTTCTCGTCCTCCTCATTAAAAAACACTTCCCAGAACGACTTCAGTGACTCTTCTCGTCCTCCACATTAAAAACCACTTCTCTCCAGATCGACTTCAGCAACGCTTCTTGTCCTCCTCATTAACTCTCCAGAACGACTTCAGCGACCTCTTCTCGTCCTCCTCATTAAAAAAAAATTCTCTCCAGAACGACTTCAGTGACTCTTCTCGTCCTCCTCATTAAAAACCTTTTCTCTCCAGAACGACTTCAGTGACTCTTCTCGTCCTCCACATTAAAAACCTTTTCTCTCCAGAACGACTTCAGCAACCTCTTCTCGTCCTCCTCATTAAAAAACATTTCCCAGAACAACTTCAGTGGCTCTTCTCGTCCTCCTCATTAAAAACCACTTATCAGAACGACTTCAGCGACTCTTCTCGTCCTCCTCATTAAAAACCACTTCCCAGAACAACTTCAGTGACTCTTCTCGTCCTCCACATTAAAAACCTTTTCTCTCCAGAACGACTTCAGCGACCTCTTCTCTTCCTCCTCATTAAAAACCACTTCCCAGAACAACTTCAGTGACTCTTCTCGTCCTCCTCATTAAAAACCACTTCTCAGAATGACTTCAGTGACTCTTCTCGTCCTCATTAAAAAACACTTCTCTCCAGAAAGACTTCAGTGACTCTTCTCGTCCTCCTCATTAAAAAACACTTCCCAGAACAACTTCAGTGACTCTTCTCGTCCTCCTCATTAAAAACCACTTCTCAGAACGACTTCAGTGACTCTTCTCGTCCTCCTCATTAAAAAACACTTCTCAGAACGACTTCAGCGACTCTTCTTGTCCTCCTCATTAAAAAACACTTCCCAGAACAACTTCAGTGACTCTTCTCGTCCTCCTCATTAAAAACCACTTCTCTCCAGAACGACTTCAGCAACCTCTTCTCGTCCTCCTCATTAAAAAACACTTCCCAGAACGACTTCAGTGATTCTTCTTGTCCTCCTCATTAAAAACCACTTCTCAGAACGACTTCAGTGACTCTTCTCGTCCTCCTCATTAAAAAACACTTCTCTCCAGAACGACTTCAGTGACTCTTCTCGTCCTCCTCATTAAAAACCACTTCCCAGAACAACTTCAGTGACTCTTCTCGTCCTCCTCATTAAAAACCACTTCTCAGAACGACTTCAGTGACTCTTCTCGTCCTCCTCATTAAAAAACACTTCTCAGAACGACTTCAGCGACTCTTCTTGTCCTCCTCATTAAAAACCACTTCCCAGAACAACTTCAGTGACTCTTCTCGTCCTCCTCATTAAAAACCACTTCTCAGAACGACTTCAGTGACTCTTCTCGTCCTCCTCATTAAAAACCACTTCTCTCCAGAACGACTTCAGTAACCTCTTCTCATCCTCCTCATTAAAAAACACTTCCCAGAACAACTTCAGTGACTCTTCTTGTCCTCCTCATTAAAAACCACTTCTCTCCAGAACGACTTCAGTGACTCTTCTTGTCCTCCTCATTAAAAACCACTTCTCTCCAGAACGACTTCAGCAACCTCTTCTCGTCCTCCTCATTAAAAAACACTTCCCAGAACGACTTCAGTGACTCTTCTCGTCCTCCACATTAAAAACCTTTTCTCTCCAGAACGACTTCAGCAACCTCTTCTCGTCCTCCTCATTAAAAAACACTTCCCAGAACGACTTCAGTGACTCTTCTCGTCCTCCTCATTAAAAACCTTTTCTCTCCAGAAGGACTTCAGTGACTCTTCTCGTCCTCCACATTAAAAACCTTTTCTCTCCAGAACGACTTCAGCAACCTCTTCTCGTCCTCCTCATTAAAAAACATTTCCCAGAACAACTTCAGTGACTCTTCTCGTCCTCCTCATTAAAAACCACTTATCAGAACGACTTCAGCGACTCTTCTCGTCCTCCTCATTAAAAACCACTTCCCAGAACAACTTCAGTGACTCTTCTCGTCCTCCACATTAAAAACCTTTTCTCTCCAGAACGACTTCAGCGACCTCTTCTCTTCCTCCTCATTAAAAACCACTTCCCAGAACAACTTCAGTGACTCTTCTCGTCCTCCTCATTAAAAACCACTTCTCAGAATGACTTCAGTGACTCTTCTCGTCCTCCTCATTAAAAAACACTTCTCTCCAGAAAGACTTCAGTGACTCTTCTCGTCCTCCTCATTAAAAAACACTTCCCAGAACAACTTCAGTGACTCTTCTCGTCCTCCTCATTAAAAACCACTTCTCAGAACGACTTCAGTGACTCTTCTCGTCCTCCTCATTAAAAAACACTTCTCAGAACGACTTCAGCGACTCTTCTTGTCCTCCTCATTAAAAACCACTTCCCAGAACAACTTCAGTGACTCTTCTCGTCCTCCTCATTAAAAACCACTTCTCTCCAGAACGACTTCAGCAACCTCTTCTCGTCCTCCTCATTAAAAAACACTTCCCAGAACGACTTCAGTGACTCTTCTTGTCCTCCTCATTAAAAACCACTTCTCTCCAGAACGACTTCAGTGACTCTTCTTGTCCTCCTCATTAAAAACCAATTCTCTCCAGAACGACTTCAGCAACCTCTTCTCGTCCTCCTCATTAAAAAACACTTCCCAGAACTACTTCAGTGACTCTTCTTGTCCTCCTCATTAAAAACCACTTCTCAGAACGACTTCAGTGACTCTTCTCGTCCTCCACATTAAAAACCTTTTCTCTCCAGAACGACTTCAGTGACTCTTCTCGTCCTCCACATTAAAAACCTTTTCTCTCCAGAACGACTTCAGCAACCTCTTCTCGTCCTCCTCATTAAAAAAAACACTTCCCAGAACTACTTCAGTGACTCTTCTCGTCCTCCTCATTAAAAACCACTTCTCAGAACGACTTCAGCGACTCTTCTCGTCCTCCTCATTAAAAACCACTTCCCAGAACAACTTCAGTGACTCTTCTCATCCTCCTCATTAAAAACCACTTCCCAGAACGACTTCAGTGACTCTTCTCGTCCTCCACATTAAAAACCACTTCTCTCCAGAACGACTTCAGTGACTCTTCTCGTCCTCCTCATTAAAAACCTTTTCTCTCCAGAACGACTTCAGCGACTCTTCTTGTCCTCCTCATTAAAAACCACTTCCCAGAACAACTTCAGTGACTCTTCTCGTCCTCCTCATTAAAAACCACTTCTCTCCAGAACGACTTCAGCAACCTCTTCTCGTCCTCCTCATTAAAAAACACTTCTGAGAACGACTTCAGCGACTCTTCTCGTCCTCCTCATTTAAAACCACTTCCCAGAACAACTTCAGTGACTCTTCTCGTCCTCCTCATTAAAAACCACTTCTCTCCAGAACGACTTCAGCAACCCCTTATCGTCCTCCTCATTAAAAAACACTTCTCAGAACGACTTCAGTGACTCTTCTCGTCCTCCTCATTAAAAACCACTTCTCAGAACGACTTCAGCGACTCTTCTCGTCCTCCTCATTAAAAACCACTTCCCAGAACAACTTCAGTGACTCTTCTCGTCCTCCTCATTAAAAACCACTTCCCAGAACGACTTCAGTGACTCTTCTCGTCCTCCACATTAAAAACCACTTCTCTCCAGAACGACTTCAGTGACTCTTCTCGTCCTCCTCATTAAAAACCTTTTCTCTCCAGAACGACTTCAGCGACTCTTCTTGTCCTCCTCATTAAAAACCACTTCCCAGAACAACTTCAGTGACTCTTCTCGTCCTCCTCATTAAAAACCACTTCTCTCCAGAACGACTTCAGTGACTCTTCTCGTCCTCCTCATTAAAAAACACTTCTGAGAACGACTTCAGCGACTCTTCTCGTCCTCCTCATTAAAAACCACTTCCCAGAACAACTTCAGTGACTCTTCTCGTCCTTCTCATTAAAAACCACTTCTCTCCAGAACGACTTCAGCAACCTCTTCTCGTCCTCCTCATTAAAAAACACTTCTCAGAACGACTTCAGTGACTCTTCTCGTCCTCCTCATTAAAAACCACTTATCAGAACGACTTCAGTGACTCTTCTCGTCCTCCTCATTAAAAACCACTTCTCAGAACGACTTCAGTGACTCTTCTCGTCCTCTCATTAAAAACCACTTCTCAGAATGACTTCTCTCCAGAACATTGTAAAACAAACAAACAGCAGACCCAATCACTGCCGTGATAAGGAAATGGAGTTGTTCCCACTTTTATTTATTTGTCCAAATAACTTCTGCTTGGGCCTCTCCAAGGGTCTTCAGTTCTCTTAAATTGATTTCAGTCACCCCCGACACAACATGTCTTTCTCCCATACCCCAGTGACCAATTCCTTTCTCTGAATAAGGAACCACTTAGTGGATTTAGGGGGAAATCCAGGGGGATAAATAACAGTAGGATATAATCAGTAGGTCTTGAGGACAATGGCTACCATACCCCCCTTCTTCCCCACAGAACTGTAAATATCCCAGGGTTCCATCTGCTGCAAGAAGTAAACACCTGGGGATTCATCAATCGCACTCCTCCTCCTCCTCCTGCTGCTGTGCTGTGTGGAGCAGATTTCTGTTCTGTTGGCTCCTGGAGCATGGAACCCTGCACAGGCAGAGGATTACGCAGCCTTTCATACGTCTTCCAGTGCTGGAGAAGATGGATGAAAACCAGGGAGGCTGTCATATACTCTGGGCAGGGAACCAGCACTTGCCTGGGGTCATGGTCATTCCACACACCCCAAACCCTCAGGCATTACTTCCCTCCACTCCTGCTGGTCCAAACCCACAGGCAGAGATAACATCCTCCCTGCCATGCTGATGTCTTGGGCGATGAACACTGAGTGTACACGTGTGCGTGTTTGTGTGTGCATATAATGTGTGTGCATGGGGTTGGTGAGATGATGGGGCCCTCTTTTCACAACCCTTTTCTTTATGCAATATGGTTTATTTTCCAAGATACTGAGCTTCATTTCTTCAGGATTGTGAGTTTGAGATATGGTATCTGGTTTCCTCACAGACGGGTGGGAAATGGAATGAGCTAAGAGGCCCAATAACAAACAGAGACCAAAGCCCAAGTTAGATTACGCTGTGATGTAACAATGGCAGAGTCTGGGCTCTGTAACACAATGTTTTAAACTTCAAGAGTGACATTTCCTCAACACGTATCAAACCCAAAATGGTGGACTTGACCCATCCCATCAACAGATGGAGATGATTCAAAAAAGACGTGACCATTTCAATGAGCTTATAGGTCACAGCAACGTCCAGGCCACAACCTGAGTGTCCATGTTTAAATCACAATGAAAACAGTAAATAAAACAGTGGCCAGTAGCTTCAGAAGGGTTTCCACTCCGTATCTCAGGGAATTGCATAAATTACAGTAAACCCTTCAAGTTAACATGTCGTATACACACTGCATTCCATTTTAAATTACCCCCCAAAATATCATTAACAAGCCCTGGATGACTTTCAAGCTTATTTTACTGTTTCATTCTAGGTTTGGCTTCTCACCGAAGAGTAGTTTCGTTAATGACTCTAAGTTTGTCTTGGTCTCCAATCACTCACAACTGACAGACAAATCAACATAACAAGCCTGTAGCATATAGTGTTACAATGAAATACATATTGGAACTGTCTGATCTGAATAAGTCATTGTAAAAAGCCAGACAGTTCTGTGATATCTTATCTGGAGACAAGTTGATAATTCTGACCTAAGTGAAAGTGACAGAAATGACAGACATCAATGTGATGTAAGTCTATGTAAAATGTATTGGATTAAACTGGATCTGACAGTGATTGGAACCAGACGGTTCAAACGTACAGGTTAGATTGGTGTATTTTCTATCTGGCTCAGGACGTAGTTACTGTAGGTTCATTGGGTTCCTTAAGATAACAAAACACTGGCGTGCAGAAGGAGGAACCCTGCCTTTTCCTCTCCAGACCAATTCCATCTCCTGAAAGCCACCTAGCAACCAGAACAAACTTTGGGACTTTGGTGAAATTAGTATGAAATAACACAACTCACATTGACTTCTCAGTGTTTCCACGAAAACAATCATTAACAATTATTCCATAACATTTTCTTTTCTCTCGCCAGAATGGAAATGCTCAGTCCCTTTTCCCAAGGCAAGCTGGGAAAAGGGCTCAAACATTTCCTCATTTACCTCACATTATGAGCTTTCCACCTGTTTTGATTAATAGAGAAAGCTTAACAAGCCACGAAAAGGAAAGCCTCCAACACCACTGGGATAAGGACCTTTAATGATCCTCTGATTATTGAGAAATAAAATGGCTGGCCTGACACATTCGAAAACATAAAACATATTTGAGAGAGATTTTAACATCGGGAGTTTGCGTGGTTATAAATGAGCCCATGGAGAAAAGGGGAGAAAAGCCCAATAAACATGTCAGGGTTGCGATGGATCATCGTTTATGTTTTACAGCACAGCGGATTTCTGCTCGCTCTCTCTCCACCATGGGGGATAGACATATAAATCAGAAATTCAGTTGTTGATAAGATGATTGCACCACCTATATTTTATCTAACCAGGCAAGTCAGTTAAGAACAAATTCTAATTTACAATGATGGCCTACCCAGGCCAAACCCTAACCCGGACGATGCTGGGCCAATTGTGCACTGCCCTATGGGACTCCCAATCACGGCCAGTTGCGATACAGCCTGGAATTGAACCAGGGTTTGTAGTGACACCTCTAGCACTGAGATGAAGTGTGTTAGACCACTGTGCCATCACTGAGATATATTTCATTCTGGCGTATTTCCTCACCGGTGCTGTACAGTACATACGCTAAAGCGGAAATGCTCCCCAGATGACCCGTCCAACCGACCCCCCCCCCCCATATACTCTTGTTTATTTTCTCCCACCGCCCGGCAGCTCATGACACCACAGGATGCTCTGCCACTAGCACATCAGCCTGATACTTTAATTGGAAATGTTATAGTCCAATGTTTTCCCACATTGACCGCCCAGGCAGCAGCGGAGTTCACATAAGTCACAATTACCCTTAGTGCGGTTGCTAACATCTAATGCACACGCTAAGTCTTAGCGACCTTTATCATTCATAAGTAGCTCCCCGGAGGTGATGAGGACTCCTGACTGTGGGGACCTGGAGGGTTTAAATAGAGCGTGACTCTTCAGACCAGAGGCCATGAGAACAGGTCTGTGGATTGGGAGAGTAGCAGTTTGATAGCGAGATAATTTCCATTTAGGTGTTCTCCTGCCTGCTCTCGTCCTGTTCCCAGCCCTGTGCAGGCAGGATAAATGGACTGAGATATGTTGCTCATTATACGTATATTATTATTCACAAGATATGGTGTATTATCATTGGCATCACAACTAGTTGTTGAGGGGAGGGAGCAGAGCTCTCTGGCTATTACTGATTGCACAATTATATCATTTTGCTGTTCCATAGTGTCAGGTCTTTTTTCTTGTAGTTAAGGGTTGTGATACAGAGCAGTCTCTGTGGGTTCATGTACAGGTGATGTGTGGTTCCACTTGAGCTATTCTAAAAGAACAAGGCGGCATACTATACAGTAGTAGTATACCATGCCTTTTTAACACATGCAAGGAAATACTTGGGAAAGATGGCTAACACAAACATTGTCATTGAGATGAACAACGTTTTTTGAGAGGCTTCCAATGAACTCTCAGACAACATGGATCCAACCCCAACTTCTCCATGGTTATGATATTTTGTATGCAGTAGACTGGCATCGTTTAGGCCAATTAACACCTGGTTTTGACAGTGGCACCAGTCACCAACCATCACACTGGATACATTAGCATTCACTAATGTTACATTATATTAGCTAATGTTATGCTCAGAACAGGAGAACCACGGTTGAATTCTGCCTTCGTTCTTAGAGCACGGCTTGGCCTGACATTGGGTGGCTGTTTTTGTTGAGACGCCACGTGCCCGGTCGCCAGGCAACCGCTCTGTTTTACGAGGAGTTACTCACACAAAAGCAGGGGAGGCCTGATTGCTCAGCTAATTGCTCTCCGCCAGAGATCACAGAGCTGCGCTCGTAAAAAGAGAGCGCTCCCCATGACATCACTGCGTAGCGAGGCGGAGGGGAGATGCCTTCCCAAACTGCCTCTGTGTGAGAGAGAGCCCACAGGGAGAGAGGGGTAGGGTGTCCCACTGAGATGGGGAGCAGGGAGAGAACACACACACTGCTATTAAACCTGCGTTAGTAGTGGGAAATGGGAGCCCATTAGGGAGGCTTTCTTGTTACTAAACACGGCCACAGGGGTTGGTGGTGTAAAGGAGATCCTATTAGTCCTCAGGCACACAGTGCTGCTCAACATACTTCACTTCTGACATTTTGCTGCCAGGCCAAAGGGCCTTTTTAAATGATTGTTGTTGTAACATAGAAATTGGGGCCACTTGAGCTAGGACACATAGGGCAAGTGTTTTTCAGACTTTCTGTAAAACACAATGTACAGTCATTTAGAGTGCAAGTTCTCATTATGGTACACTATCATAGTCAGGGTCTGTCATGGTGTTATAAAACATTTGTGTTGTACTATACCTCAAAGTATAGGCAGTCTGATTCAAGTTTGATTGTAGCTTTTCATGACCGTGTAGTGGCTACTGAAGTTTACGTTTACCTTCAGTAGCAGGTCTTTAACAATCTTCCTGTTGTATTATCTTGGCAAGAGTGATAGCTTAAAGCTGGAAGGTTATCCTTGGGAGTTTTCCCTATAAGCTTACACTCTGACTTGGTTTAAGGCAAGTAGTTACTGATAAAATCAGCATTTACCTTTCTGAAGACTAAAAAGGGCTGTATTGACCCATGCATTGTCTTTTGACATAAGAGGATGCTTGGGTCCTTGGGTTGAATGGAAAAGCATCAGAATCAAAACCACCATTTCATAACACAAAAATCCAATACATTAGCATGGCTTATCTCTTCCATCTTCCATATCAGGGCACAAAGTGCACCCTTGTGTGGTTTGGCAGGTCTTCAAAGGTTAAAGGTGAACTGAGTGATTGATCATCGTGTCTCACTCAGTGTTGTCATGGTAACCAAGCACAAGCCATAGACCCCCAGGGATTAGACATGTTGCCACTAATTGGCCATCCTAATGACTTTAGTTTGATAACATCTCTGTAGTAAAATCAGGCCACCTGGGCTCATCTGCTTCCATCATCTCTACCCTTTAAGCCAACCATGTCGAAGTGTGAAAAATAACTGTGTTGGTCAATATGCAGTATTTCCAGGAACTGACCATTAACTGTCACTGTGGCAGACCCTCTTGTCCAGTTCTTCCATGTTCTTCATGGATGAGCAATATTTCCATCAATGCCTGTGTGCATTCCTTCTAAAAGAGAGAGCTACTGAATGCCGAGTGTCAGTGGTATGGTGTGAGGGGCCACTAAGGGGGACAATGCAGATGTTAGACCTCCCAGCGTAGAGAGGTCAGAGTTTCCATTCAGTTCCTATAGCTGAGGAAGGAACTGAGACAGGTGCTGCTTCCACTGCAGATGAACCCCAGCCCCAGGGTTGTTCATCACTGCATCCTGTTTAAACCTCCTCCCTCACCGCCTCCAATGTGTGTTCTCAATAAAAACAAATCACACATGCTAGAAGTCCTCGTGTTGAAACAGTTGTCTGTCTCAACCTGTCAGCTCTGCTCAGACGGAGTCTTTATACGCTCTTTATCTGCACTCTCGCTTGTTTATTTATATGTTAGCATTACGCCAAGGTGACGGGTTGCTATGGAAGAACATCAGGGCCGTTGGCTGAATCAGTCCTCCCAATATGAGACGTTTCACCCCAGCTTTTCACCCCAGCTCAAGTCATCAAAAGCATTCCGGAAACTCGTAAAATGATTCATCATCTGGATAGCTCGTTCCAAAAGGCCTTTGTTGTTTTTTCTCCCTCTTCAAAATAGCAGCTGCTCCAGCACTGTGCAATCAAAATATTTATTGCAGGAAAATGTTGAGTTTGTCTGGGGCTTGAAGCTAAGAGCATAAGGGTGACTGATCTAACGGGAGTGCCCCACAGAAGACGTTCAGGGGCGTTTGTACCATTAAAGTCACGCAGTATGTATCAACAGACCAAATGCACAGTTGGATCTTAATTCTGTTACAAATCCCTTGGCCCAAAGAAATGGAGGCATATTTCCAATAATGTTTCGAGGCATGTCTGCTGATTTTTGGCACCAAAATGTATAATATATGCGTTTCTCTATTAAACCAGATATTTATGACAATGATGTATTAGAACTTCATAAGAGTAATGTAGGAGTGATTTTCAGCCGGTTGTGATGGCAACATATTGTATCATCCACTTAAAGCTATTGCTATAATTCTTAATGAGCCAAACAGTGACTTCCATGTCCCTCCCATTGATGCCGATATGCTGTAATACCATAGGTTCTCATCCTTAATAAAACATGACCATTGATTCATTATGCTTTCATAAGTCAGGCATGCTATTAGTCACTTGTCATTTTTATTGATTTAGTTAAATAGTTACTTGACTTAACTATGACTTCATATATTACAGTTCCATTGCGATTTGGATATTTATGGGGGAATGAGTGGGAACACTTTGATTTCATAAGTGCTTTATGAATGTTAATGAATACTTGTGACTCATTTTCTGAAGCTTCACCCACACACCAGGCAGGTGTTATGCAAGTATTATGCAGGCATCATGTAGGCTCTGTAACAAGCACTTTGAATGAAATGTCACAAGTTTATTTTTCTCTAATTTCAACTGAAACCGTTTATTGGTCTAACTTCACATGATGCCAGGATTTGTTTTATCAGCACATTGAAACACATGCTGTTTAACAAACTGCATATCTCATAAAATGTCCTATAAACATGTGCAAAGTATGCACCTATTCTAATTGGGAAATTACTAGGTTCCTGAGGGCATGGCCAAACAAGACTTCAATAAACAAGACTTCAATCTCTGAGTCTGTAGTCTCTCACAGTTAGGCCTTATGCACAGCCACCGCACCGGGAGGTTTACAGTAACCAATGTGGTAGACTCTCACAGTTAGGCCTTATGCACAGCCACCGCACCGGGAGGTTTACAGTAACCAATGTGGTAGACTCTCACAGTTAGACCTGATGCACAGCCACCGCACCGGGAGGTTTACAGTAACCAATGTGGTAGTCTCTCACAGTTAGGCCTTATGCACAGCCACCGCACCGGGAGGTTTACAGTAACCAATGTGGTAGACTCTCACAGTTAGGCCTTATGCACAGCCACCGCACCGGTAGGTTTACAGTAACCAATGTGGTAGACTCTCACAGTTAGACCTGATGCACAGCCACCGCACCGGGAGGTTTACAGTAACCAATGTGGTAGTCTCTCACAGTTAGACCTGATGCACAGCCACCGCACCAGGAGGTTTACAGTAACCAATGTGGTAGACTCTCACAGTTAGGCCTTATGCACAGCCACCGCACCGGGAAGTTTACAGTAACCAATGTGGTAGACTCTCACAGTTAGGCCTTATGCACAGCCACCGCACCGGGAGGTTTACAGTAACCAATGTGGTAGTCTCTCACAGTTAGACCTGATGCACAGCCCCTGCACCAGGAGGTTTACAGTAAGCAATGTGGTATAGGAGGAAAACAAACCCAGCGCTCAGAAATATCAACCTATTAAAATCAAGTGTTGTCATGGAAATACTGCATTCCTGGATAAAATAAATACCTATGTGAGAATTCTGTTCATTGACTACAGCTCTGCGTTCAACACCATAGTGCCCACAAAGCTAAGCTAAGGACCCAGGGACTAAACACCTCCCTCTGCAACTGGATCCTGGACTTCCTGACAGGCCGGTAAGGATAGGCAACAACTCGTCTGCCGCGCTTATCCTCAACCCTGGGCCCCCTCAGGGGTGTGTACTAAGTCCCCTCCTGTACTCCCTGTTCACCCAAGACTGCATGGCCAAACAGGACATCACTGGGGCCAAGCTTCTTGCCATCCAGGACCTGTATAATTAGCGGTGTCAGAGGAAAGCCCATAAAATTGTCAGAAACTCCAATCGCCCAAGTCATAGACTGTTTTCTCTGCTACCACACGGCAAGCGGTACCGGAGCGCCAAGTCTAGGACCAAAAGGTTCCTTAATAGCTTCTACCCCCAAGCCATAGGATTGCTGAACAATTAATCAAATGGCCATCGGATTATTTACAATGAACCCCCCCCCCCCCCCCCCCCCATTTGTTTTTACACTGCTGCTACTCGCTGTTTATTATCTAAGCATAGTCACTTCACCCCAACCTACATGTACAAATTACCTCAACTAACCTGTACCCCCGCACACTGACTCGGTACCGCCCCCTGTTATTGTTATTTTATTGTGTTTATTTGTAGTATTTTTTACTTTAGATTATTTGTTAAATATTTTCTTAACTCTTTCTTGAACGGCGCTGTTGGTTAAGGGCTTGTTAAGTAAGCATTTCACGGTAAGGTCTACACTTGTTGTTTTCGGAGCATGTGACTAATAAAGTTTGATTTGATTTAGATACCTCGGAGAGAATGTGACAAGTATATTAATCTCCTAAGGGCACTGATGTTGTGTTTTTCTCAGATCACTGACAGGGTGAGGATGAGAGGCTTGTTTGGCTTGGCACACAGCATCCTCTCATAATATGGGCCACTATCATTATGGGCCTTCACTGACTGAGGGACTAATTGATCCCGGATAAACAATAATTCACTGGAATTCCTTTCCTCTTCATCCTTGAACAAGCACAGCATTCCTCTCAATACAAATCACACAACTCCTCTGTCTGCGGCCTAGGAACACAGGCAGCCGTGTACACAGAGTGTTTGGTTAACATCAGACACCTGGTGACAGGTAGGTTATGTGTGTCTGTGGCAGGGAGGTGCTGAGTCCCTGCAACAATCCAGAACCTGCTATCAATACAGGGCATGTATGGCCTTGAGATTCTCTCACAGAACACAGAATATTAATCCACCTACAGCGAGCTGTGGGATGACTCATCATGTCAGCGTCTCACACCTACCATGTCCTTCACAATGCAGTATTACAACACTTGAAAATAAATAGATTGAAATGGTGTACCTCTAAGTATGTTCGACAGTTCTTCGAATAACAACAAAAAGCCCCTACGTGTAGGCTACACTGCCAGGTAGGTAGCCACTGTCTATTATTGATGTGAAACTACAGAAATCACATTTCCTCCCGTAATTTGACAAAGTTTAAGCTCTTATTGAACACATATTGAAAACTAGGGAGATTTTTGTTTGTTTCTTCACTTGTTGTTTTGTTGTCAGGCTTCCCAGTTGTAAACACAACAGTGTGTGTGATAGATACTGTGAGGGATATTTTGGGCTAGCTGGTCTAAATATAGCTTATCAGTACTTGAGTCCTTGGCACTGAGGGACAATTAGAGGAGTGATTGGAGAGCCGGCCAGGGAAGTGTGTATGAGATAGCACAGCGCTCATTAGGAGAGACTGGGGAAGTGTGTATGAGATAGCACAGCGCTCATTAGGAGAGGCTGGGGAAAGCCAAGGAGATAACGCTTATTAATCACATGATGCAGACATTCTCTCACACACACATAGACACCACACACAGTGGGTCACACACAGGCTGAAGCAGTATTGTATACACACAGACCGCACAAAGACGTGCTGCTTGTCAAAGTAATAGGAGATTTGGCCTATATTGCATGCAGAATGCATGTGCCCAGATACTTACCTGGTATTTCTTATCTCTCAACTTTCATCTGGCTCACTGTGAAGATTAAAGTTACAGTACCAGCATACAGGTAACTGCCAAAATAAAGGAAACACCTGAGTAAATGAGGGGTACAAAGTATATTGAAAGCAGGTGCTTCCACACAGGTGTGGTTCCTGAGTTTATTAAGCAATTAACGTCTCTTAACGTCCCATGCTCATGTATAAAAATGCCCACTTACCCATTATTTTGGTTACCATGGCTAGAAGAAGAAATCTCAGTGACTTTAAAATAGGGCTCTCAAAGGAGCATAGGGGGTTTAAAGGGTGTGTGTTTGTGTGTGTGTGTGTGTGTGTGTGTGTGTGTGTGTGTGTGTGTGTGTCTCAGTTACCAGACCTCAACCCAATTGAACACTTATGGGCAATTCTGGAGTGGCGCTTGAGATGCGTTTTCCACCACCGTCAACAAAACACCAAAGGATGGAATTTCTGGTGGAAGAATAATGTAGCATCCCTCCAATAGAGTTCCAGACACTTGTAGAATATCTATCTGTTCTCAACGCCCTTGACACTTTATGTTGGTGTTTCCTTTATTTGGGCATTTTTCTGTAGGATGTTTGCCTCTGGTAAGAAAACTAAGAGCATTCCATTCCATTTCCCATTCATAAAAAATCCCATTACATTTGTACTCACACGTCCACCCAAAGTGTAGATAACATCTGGGATAAGAAGGCGGTAAAGAGCAAGGGGGAGAGAGAGGGAAGGGAGGGGGGGGGCACGCTTCAAAGCTCCGGGGGTCTGGTGTGCCCTGAGTGTGCTGATCGGCCCTGGGGTTTGAGGTGTGATAAGCCCATGACATCTGCCAAACACCTCGGTTTGTGTGTGACTGTGTGTGTTTAAGCCCCAATTTAGAGGAAGTAGCTCTGAATCCCACCCACCTGGCAACCCTGGTCCCCAATGGCAGGTGTGAGTTGGTTGGTACGTGATTGGGAGTGCTGATGAACGTGTAGCATATGTGCCCTTATCACTCAGATCTTGTGGCTATAACCGTAAGGCAGGGTGCACTGATGGAGAGATTATCCACAAATAAGAAACCATGCGGGCTTCTCCTCCTCCAGCCCTATCACAGCAGTACGTGTCTGGATGAGACTAAAACAGAAAAGCTCAAATGCAAGCCAAAAAATGGAAGTTCTTTCACAGTGCTTTGGAAGAGAATATCACTAGAGCAGAGGTGGAAAGTCCACCCTGGCTCTAACGCACAGAGAGAACTGATGAATAAATCACCCAATTTAATTGGGAAGTTATCCCTCATAATGTTATGACAATAAAACAACTAAGAAAGTTAGTGAAGGCTGCGAGATCTGTGGGAAAGGAAATCTCTCTCCTGACGTCACTAGGGGTCAGAGGTCAAATCTATAAGCAGGTGGAGGGGAAAGGAGAGCGTGGAGTCGGACTACACCATTTACTCTTAGAAACTGGATCGCTCACGGCCTGGCCAATCCATCTGTTTTCATAACTCATTGTCTACAAATGACATGTCTGACCAGAGGACTTTGACCCACTGATGTCATTAAAGTAACAGTAACTTCAGGGTCTCCATACACTACAGCTCACTAGCTGTTTTTTGGTTCCCCTCCACTAGACTTTTGGAAATTGGAAAGTAACGTGGTCAACACCCTACTGTGATATACTGTACATGTGAATGAAATTGCTGAGTTCATCAGTTTTCAGTTCCAGCTTATGGAGCACTGGACTAGCTGAACTACAAGGTTGCATGGTGGGAGTTTTTTTTTGTGTTGAGTGTTGAGGTTCAGGAGGCCAAAGTTTTCATTAAGTGTACTCAACACCTGTGTAAAAAGCATGCGAACCCACTGACCTCTGTGTTATTCACCCCCTCGCCTTCTCTCCATCTTTCTGCAGCCTGCCACTGTAACCTGCACGCCCGGCGCTGTCGTTTCAACATGGAGCTGTACAAGCTGTCTGGGCGGAGGAGTGGCGGAGTCTGTCTCAACTGCCGCCACAACACGGCCGGACGCCACTGCCACTACTGTAAGGAGGGCTTCTTCCGGGACATGTCCAAGGCCATCTCCCACAGGAGGGCCTGCAAAGGTACAGTTCCTGGGCTGGGTGTCTGCTGGGTGGGCTACTCAAAATGGCTGCATGACACCCAAACATCACGCTATTTGATATTCTGCTTCGGTTTTGGACTTTCTTGACGTATGTTGTTGGAAAACAAGTTGAATTGTTCTGCCATGATATCTACAAATTATCAGCAGGAAACAAGTCTTCCAACTATCTTTTGATAACTTTATTGCGTATTACTTTCCAGTACTTCACTACTATTTATTATTATGTGAGACAGGTGAAAGATAGTTGTAAAGACAAAAGCTCCCATCTTGCCAGTGTGAGTGTTGCTGACCTGTGTGATTCTGGTATTTGGAGTCTAGTGGGAATTCCATGACAACACAAGCAAAACAAACTGAGTGATGTGTGAGCTGATCCGCTGTACAGTTGAGTGGAAACAGATCTCGCTATCAACCCCATCCCCACACACACACACTCACAGGTGTGAGCACATAAGTCAGGTTTGAGTCCATGCTGTTCAGGATTAGTGTGTGAGGAGAGAAAAGCTTCACTCCCTCTGTCTCCCTGCACCGTGGGGAGAGAAGCCAGGCTCTGAGGCACTGAGCAAACAAGCACCTGTCACTCACACAAACTTACACGCGCACACACGCACACACACACACACACATATGTGCACGCACACACAGACACACATGCAATCACACAAGCACCAGCACAAGATGAGGCAGGTTTGAGTGAGTGGATTCATAAAAAGCATATTTTGCGCATTTACCTCAAATGCTTTAACTTCTACCTCTGTTTCTTGTCCAAGTCATAAGTTATCTCTCTCAAATAGAGGTTACAGGTTACAGTAATAACAGCATTTCTGTGGACAGAGCCTTTGAAACAATGTAGTTGAAGTACCTTTATCACTAAAGCAGGGGAGGATCCCAACACTCGGTCCCTAGTGACCACATTTTATTCTACTTTATTTGCTTAACTTGGAGAGCTATAATGAATCGCCCTACATTTCTGTGAATTGTAACGGGGGAGGTGGAGAACAAAAAGACGAGTGGCTAACAATAGAAGTGAGGTCTGCCATGGAATGCAGGAGTGCAGGAGTTGATTCAAACAGTCTCTTTGAACAAGCCCTCAGCATCAGATCCACCAACATCCCACATTACCCTGAACTGGATGACTTCTAGTCTTTCCAAAGACTTATAATACAACAATATCCTACACTCTTAGAAAAAAATTGTTATTCGGCTGTCCCGATAGGAGAACGCTTTTTGGTTACAGGTAGAACCCTCTGCAGAAAGGGTTCTTTCTACCTGGAACCGAAAAGAGTTCTTCAAAGGGTTCTCCTATGGTGACAGCCGAAAAATAGTTTCATGTTCTAGATACAGTAGCACCTTTTTTTCTAAGAGTGTAATATCCTCCTTGTATGAAAGACAGAATATTGTTTCAAGTCGTTTGTTTTCCAGTCCGATTACAGCATCTCAATGTGCTGTATTACACTGGGACCCAGCTAGCGCTTCAGTGACAAGTGAGTGACTCTGTGCAGACCCGCATATTGTGGTCTCCAACCACAGCCGTGGCTGCATTCCTATTGGCTCAGAGCGGGTTCTCAGAGTACCTATTCTCCAGTGCCCTTCAGCCTGGTCCACCACTAATTAGTCACAGGAACTTCAACATATTACATTTCCTACTACAGACCACAAGGGACCTCCACTCTTAACTCATACTGACTATTCCAAGTCTCTCAGAGTGAAAGTATCAACACAGTCCACCATCATATAAAAGTCAGCCACTTACTCAGACTGTTTTGGGGTCGTTTCACAGTGGTGGCTGTCAGAGTTCACACCGAATTGGAGTTCAGGGCAAATGTAGTTCATGTTGTGCTGTTGTTCTTAACACATTTCATGGATCTTTTGCACTTCTTGAAAGTGACTAATGGTTGGGAGCATCATTGTTTCACTGCACGCTGCCAGTCCAAACATTTTTACAGTCTATATTTGGGATGCAGTCAAGGGCGGGCAGAGGAGGAAGCTATGGGCAGGTTAGTGTTACAGAGTTTCTCTCCTTCCTTAATGCGCTAACCACATACAGCAACCTGTCTTAGGCTTTCTAGAGGGCTGTATCAGTAACCTGAAGGCTTCCAGCTCTGCCCCAACTTTTACTCTGTTCCATACTCTGGGATCAAACCCAAACAGCCTGATTGCTGCGCTCTCCTCAGGTGACAAACTCAGCGCTTTGTGACATCAGTTAGGGCCCATGGTATTTATTGTTCAACTCAGCCAACCATCTCGCTCTGCTGTTTTTGGACAGGAAACACAATGCTGTGCCAACACAGCCAGGAGGAAGTCTGCTTTCAGTCTCCAACCTGAACCCCCAAAATGGAGGATCACCACTCTCTGAAAGGTGGAGGTTACAGAATAGACCCCTCCGCCTTATAAGCCGAAACACCGGCGTCTCCAGTGGCAGTGTGGAATGCCTCATGTTTTATTTCCCAGATTAACGACTTCATCCCTCATCAAGCGCAGTGTAAACACGGCTCTCAGAGCACAGCGCGGCCCCCGGCGGCCCCCAGCTCTAACGGTTTGTTTTATTCCCAGTCCTCTCGTCCGCTCCGCCATATAAGCCTTTCACCGGGCCCAGGGAGCCCACAGCAGTGGAGCAGCCACACGGTCCACTGAATTACACTCCCCCTCAACCTCTCAGCAACTCTTTACCTAGGAAATTAATTAATGTTTCCAGTGAGTTCCCAGTGTAGCACTCAGAACATTAAGAGCACAATGCAGTGGTTTGAGCTCAGAGGAAGAGGACTAGATGGTGGCGGACGGATTGAGTGGAGACGCAGTGGTGCATCTCTATTGTGATGTGTGGTTAGTGGCATCTCTAGAAGTAATATAAAGAAACACAAACAAGAGTTATTTTAATGTGGCTTTCAAGTACAATCCCTTACAACCCCTTAAGAAAGAGACACACATCTTTAGAATACACATGGATGTTACCCACATGCCATCGGGAGGGACAAGAGTGACCTCATGTTTTATTTGACATTTTTTTGGTCCCACCCTGCATTAAAAAGTCATTTGTAAAGGCTATAGAAGATAATGCCCATTAAATCAACAGAAAGCAAGATCAAGCCTACAGTTTCAGTCCATATACTGTAGTTTAGAATCCTGTTTCTAAATTAATGGGACTATTTACTGTATTCCTGACGTAAGAACCACAATAACATTCTGGCTGGTAAAGATGGGGGACTTTATTAGAAACATGACTTTTCATTCATACCCTTCTTGTTTTTTTTTGGACAGGATTATTTTATGCTGATTTTATTATACCTCAATAAAATGTGTCAAACAAACTTGGCAAAATGTACTTATACTGCAAATTGAGTAGAAAGAGGACAGAAAAGTTTTCGTTTTTTTATTTAACAAGTGACTTCTAATATTGATGAAACCCGTTGAATCCCAGCTAATAACACCCAACTCCAGCCTCTGTTGGACCGCTTAAAGCTATTTTCAAATGACTCTTCAGCTACATAAAACACATACAACTCTAATGGAGAGAGCTGGGCTTCCACTTCAAACACAGGCTTTATGGTAAACGTTTGGCAGAGCACATGCACAAAACCCAAATTCTCACATTTAATGTGCGATCCTCCTGACTAACAACTTAAACAGATGGCTTTGATGTGTGTTCCACTCTCCCATTAATGGGGAACATTATTCAGGATATATTTGCGAGGAGCTCTTTGCCAAAAAGCTTTAGATTGTGAACTCAATCTGAGAGGAGCACAGGCTCTGCTCTGCCCGCCGTGGATCACAACGCTCCACAGAGAAAACACAAAGACTGGTCACACACGGCTTAAACACACGCACGGCTCATACGCACGGCTCACACGCACGACACACACACACACACACACACACACACACACGCACGACACACACGCACGACACACACACACACACACACACACACACACACACACACACACACACACACACACACACACATGCAGGTGTAGTCTCAAAGTGCTAACAGATATTATTTGATCATGTAATATACTGTTCCTCAATACTCATGCCTGATGGCAAGGCCTATAATCATTAAGGAAAAAGGGAGTAATTGTAATTTGTTTGAGGTCCCAGTCCCCATCTGTGGTGGCCTGTGAGTCACTTTGAGCTTGTTCAAAGCTTACTTTGAAGTTCAGAGAGTCAACATTGGAGGAACGAGAGGCACAGGGAATTGAGAAGGATGCCTTACGCCTAATTGGTTTTAAACCAATACTAGTGAAGACCGAACAGATTTCAACTCATCTCATCTCTGTTTTCTCCTGCTCTTTCCTCCTGACAGCGTGTGATTGTCATCCAGTTGGCGCAGCCGGCAAGACCTGCAACCAAACCACCGGCCAGTGTCCCTGCAAGGACGGCGTGACCGGCATCACCTGCAACCGCTGTGCCAAGGGCTACCAGCAGAGCCGCTCTCCTATCGCCCCCTGCATAAGTATGACTTGCCTCAGTACTAAGAGAAATGTCCTCAGACAGACCACACAAGTCAGCCCAACCATAGCCCAGCTAGCAAAAACACTGGCCCCATCAATAGGAGTAGTCGCTGACAAGTACTCTATCGCACCAAAACCCATGCTTGTTATGCAGGAATTCATGGCCTGAGTTCATTTCATTTTGTTATTTCCCCCTGTTCCTTTATTTCTTTGGATGGATATTTTACAGTTAGACCAGAGCTTAAGTAAACAGGGCATAATGTCTAAGCTAACATGGCCTTGTGAGTCGCAGCACCGTTAACAGCCCATCTCCCTATAAATCCACCCAGCCGGTCCAGGGTAATGATGACTGATATGTTTATTGGCAGTATCAGCAGCCCACAGATTCCAGCCTCTCGGCGATAAACGACACCTCCATACACAAGATGGGCTAATGGGTGGCTAGCACCGCCAACACAGCTGGCATGACCAGATAAGAAACCTTGGATGGCTGGGACACATAGACGTTTACAATTGGCCACCATTTATACAGTCGTTTCAATTGGTGACATTTCCGATAAAGTTGTATTTGGAAATTCAACAAAGCCATTGTGGAAATGGAATCAGTGTGCTTGGCCAGGATCCACAGCGATAAAATCAATCTGTTAACCCACTGGAATAGGATTTCCTTCATTTCGTTGGGAAAGTAACAAATGTAGTGTAAAAAAAAGATGGAGGAAATGGGGGTCTTGAAAATTGAGCTGAAAATATTTGGTTTCTCGTATATTTTCGAGCTAATATGTTTTAGGTTTAATAGCTTAATATACATTTTTTTGTTATATCAAACTTCCTGACAACTTCAATTTTAACAAGGCCAGGGGCCCTGGCTCTCTGTGCCTTACGATACAGCATGCCACGAATACAAGAGAGTGATGGGAAATTGGCTATTAATGTGTATTCCAAGCACAATCTCTGTGTTCTAATCAGCAATCAATAACATGACAACCTATTAAGGAATATCTGAGAGTATATCACCAATGCTCTGAGGTTCATTTAAGCCCCAAGGAAGGCGAGCAGGAAAATTGAACTGAGACGTTCTAACAACTTTGCTCCTTTTTTCCACATATGAAGCTGTCAAACTGAGTAGTGATGTGAAATGTCATTATGTTTGTGCTGTGGTTTCTCTGTTGCAGAGATTCCAGTTGCATCGCCCACCTCCACCTATACCAGCTCTGAAGAGCCCTTAGGTGAGTTTGTGGCACTGCTGAGACGTGGTATCCACAGGGTATGGCAATTATTAAAGCATAGCATAACAAATGTATTGTATTTTAGTATGAGCACAATTCATATCATTCCACAGTTTCTATTCCACAGTTTCTTATTTGGGTTCAGGGCCACCTTCAACATTGTAGTATTTTAAGGGCCACCTTCATAATTGTAGTATTTTAAGGGCCACCTTCAACATTGAAGTATTTTAAGGTTCACCTTCCATAATTGCAGTATTTAAGTGGATGTGTATGTGTCAGGAGATGTTAAATCCAGGTTTTTGGTCAGCTCTCTCTCCCCGGCCTCCCATTCTGTATTTCCACTCAGCCTACAGCCCATAATCTGATTGCATGCTTCATTTGCACCAGTTTGTTTTCCAATCATCTCTCGCTGCGCTGAGAGGGAAGAGAACCCTTCCCTTGCTCACTTATTTACAGCCCTATTGTTGAAATGCACAGCTCTGAGTCTGCGTGCTATAGTGCAACACTGATTTGAAGTGACATACCACTGTAACATTTAGCTCATACTTTCAGTCACTGCTCAGTCCAAGCGTGTGGGGTAGATCCCCTGGCATGCGTATGAGGAGAAAAGGAGAGGCCTGGAGCAAAGTATTGGTCTCTAAAACCTGTTGCCTAAGCCAAATTGTTTTTGGTCCAACTTCTACTTAAGTGGATACTTGCATGCCAGCAGATACCCATAGACTGACAGTCATTGCTCTAATGCTAGTTAGCAATGGCTCGCGAAACCGCCTCTAACTTCCTTCTTACTGGACACAGAGACATCATTTGACTCTGGGGAAGTAGAAAAAGGGCCTCATTGCCCAAATCCCGCAGTATTCCTTTAAATTGCCTTCCATGTAAAACATATAGGTTCTGTCACTTTTGATCATTAACATGGGACTAACAGTGTGGCTCCACATATTTCACTGAGCTGAATGGCCAACCTGCTACATACGTTGGCAACCAGCTGCAATGGGGTTTGGAGTCTTGTCAGGAACCCCGCACAGACACCACCCTCCAAATTAAGAGTGGTGTGGAGAATGGTAGTGGCCCCGCTAGAGAGGCCACACAAAGGGGACATTTGTCCTCCCAGCAGGGACCAGGGCCTTAATGAGAGCTGTGGGTGTGATGGCCAGTCCTGGGATTGTGCTGCTGGGCTAATGGGCAATGCCAGCTATCAAAGGGAGGTACGATGAAGGCCTCCAGGGGCCAGGGGGGCGCCCGCCCTAGCCACATTTAAATGGAAATCAGGCGTGGTCGATATGGACTCGTCAAATTAATTTACTTTGGGATTTCCCTTCCCTTTTTCATTTCTACACCACCCCGAAAGCTGCCAGGCGTTTCACTAGAAATGTTTTCTCCACATACATGCACTTTCTCCCCATCCCCCTGCCCCCACCCCAATCCGCCTTTTTGGGGAGTGCGTTTTTTTCTCGCTGCGCTGTTACCCGGGCAACCTCATTCACACAGAGTATAAAGGGAAAGAAAGGGGAGGACTGGACAGAGGGCTGGAAGAAATAATGAAGTTTGTCCATATTCAGGCAAACTGAAAGGTCCCCTCTCTCCTAACTGCTCCCCCTTTCCCCCTGGCCGACCAGCCCCCCCCCCCCCCCCCCCCCATAAAAGAGCATGGGGCTTATTACACTAGGAGGGGGAGCAAAACCAGGAGATGTTCTGGTTCCAATTTGTGTCAGTCAGTGGAAAAGTGGGAACAAACCATTTCCATTTTCAGTTTGGCCTCTCGTCCCAGACCCATCTCCCCCATTACAAAAGGTGCCTGGCACCCTGACAACACGACAGTCGGCGGACATCGATAAAGCCTCTTGGCACGCCTGCGAGCCCAGGTCAACACAGCCTGGTGTCAAAGGGATAGCACCAGACCCAAAAGCAATTAATCATAACTATGAGCTCTTTCTGGCCACTGGTTTGCAGCAGGCTCCTCTCAGAGGCCACAGAGAGATCGACCACAGAGAGATCGGCCCCGGCCAACGTTAGAGTATTCTCTTTCTCGCCTCAAGTGGATTGGATACTGCTTAGGCCCCTGCTAATTTTTGTTAGGCTACTAGCTACAGTGCCTTGCGAAAGTATTCGGCCCCCTTGAACTTTGCGATCTTTTTCCACATTTCAGGCTTCAAACATAAAGATATAAAACTGTATTTTTTTGTGAAGAATCAACAACAAGTGGGACACAATCATGAAGTGGAACGACATTTATTGGATATTTCAAACTTTTTTAACAAATCAAAAACTGAAAAATTGGGCGTGCAAAATTATTCAGCCCCCTTAAGTTAATACTTTGTAGCGCCACCTTTTGCTGCGATTACAGCTGTAAGTCGCTTGGGGTATGTCTCTATCAGTTTTGCACATCGAGACTGACATTTTTTCCCATTCCTCCTTGCAAAACAGCTCGAGCTCAGTGAGGTTGGATGGAGAGCATTTGTGAACAGCAGTTTTCAGTTCTTTCCACAGATTCTCGATTGGATTCAGGTCTGGACTTTGACTTGGCCATTCTAACACCTGGATATGTTTATTTTTGAACCATTCCATTGTAGATTTTGCTTTATGTTTTGGATCATTGTCTTGTTGGAAGACAAATCTCCGTCCCAGTCTCAGGTCTTTTGCAGACTCCATCAGGTTTTCTTCCAGAATGGTCCTGTATTTGGCTCCATCCATCTTCCCATCAATTTTAACCATCTTCCCTGTCCCTGCTGAAGAAAAGCAGGCCCAAACCATGATGCTGCCACCACCATGTTTGACAGTGGGGATGGTGTGTTCAGATGGATGAGCTGTGTTGCTTTCACGCCAAACATAACGTTTTGCATTGTTGCCAAAAAGTTCAATTTTGGTTTCATCTGACCAGAGCACCTTCTTCCACATGTTTGGTGTGTCTCCCAGGTGGCTTGTGGCAAACTTTAAACAACACTTTTTATGGATATCTTTAAGAAATGGCTTTCTTCTTGCCACTCTTCCATAAAGGCCAGATTTGTGCAATATACGACTGATTGTTGTCCTATGGACAGAGTCTCCCACCTCAGCTGTAGATCTCTGCAGTTCATCCAGAGTGATCATGGGCCTCTTGGCTGCATCTCTGATCAGTCTTCTCCTTGTATGAGCTGAAAGTTTAGAGGGACGGCCAGGTCTTGGTAGATTTGCAGTGGTCTGATACTCCTTCCATTTCAATATTATCGCTTGCACAGTGCTCCTTGGGATGTTTAAAGCTTGGGAAATCTTTTTGTATCCAAATCCGGCTTTAAACTTCTTCACAACAGTATCTCGGACCTGCCTGGTGTGTTCCTTGTTCTTCATGATGCTCTCTGCGCTTTTAACGGACCTCTGAGACTATCACAGTGCAGGTGCATTTATACGGAGACTTGATTACACACAGGTGGATTGTATTTATCATCATTAGTCATTTAGGTCAACATTGGATCATTCAGAGATCCTCACTGAACTTCTGGAGAGAGTTTGCTGCACTGAAAGTTAAGGGGCTGAATAATTTTGCACGCCCAATTTTTCAGTTTTTGTTTGTTAAAAAAGTTTGAAATATCCAATAAATGTCGTTCCACTTCATGATTGTGTCCCACTTGTTGTTGATTCTTCACAAAAAAATACAGTTTTATATCTTTATGTTTGAAGCCTGAAATATGGCAAAAGGTCGCAAAGTTCAAGGGGGCCGAATACTTTCGCAAGGCACTGTAACTTCCTTCAGTGACCTCCTTTTGTGAGTGACCTTCCCAACCCTGAGTGCTGACACAATGGATGCCAGGACTCTGACAGGCTAGATATTCTGTGTGGAGAGGTTGGAGGAAGAGAGTGGGAGTGAGCTAACAATAGGATCTGTGGAGAGGTTGGAGGAAGAGAGTGGGAGTGAGCTGACAATAGGATCTGTGGAGAGGTTGGAGGAAGAGAGTGGGAGTGAGCTGACAATAGGATCTGTGGAGAGGTTGGAGGAAGAGAGTGGGAGTGAGCTGACAATAGGATCTGTGGAGAGGTTGGAGGAAGAGAGTGGGAGTGAGCTGACAATAGGATCTGTGGAGAGGTTGGAGGAAGAGAGTGGGAGTGAGCTGACAATAGGATCTGTGGAGAGGTTGGAGGAAGAGAGTGGGAGTGAGCTGACAATAGGATATGTGGAGAGGTTGGAGGAAGAGAGTGGGAGTGAGCTGACAATAGGATCTGTGGAGAGGTTGGAGGAAGAGAGTGGGAGTGAGCTGACAATAGGATCTGTGGATAGGTTCGAGGAAGAGAGTGGGAGTCAGCTGACAATAGGATCTGTGGAGAGGTTGGAGGAAGAGAGTGGGAGTGAGCTGACAATAGGATCTGTGTAAAGGTGTCCGCATGCTTCCCATCCTAAACTGTCCCGAAAGGTTTGTGCACATATACTGAGTGTACAAAACCATAGACTAACCAGGTGAATCCATGTGAAAGCTATGATCCCTTATTGATGTCACCTGTTAAATCCACTTCAATCAGTTTTTGTGCACTCAGTGTATTATGACATTTTGTGACGTTTTTGTTTGTTTTGGTCTTCGGCAAGGTTTTTTTCCTGGCTGTTCACGCACTCCACATTTTTTCTCGAGGCTATTGCAAGTTCGGTAGCCGAAGTCTACGCCCCTTCGTCGGTCATTGGTCAACAGTAGGGATTCTACAATTAAGTGTTTGTCGACATTCAATGATAGATGACTCATTTTCATGCACATTTTGTTTGTTCACTTGAGAAATACTAAACCAAACAGCTTATTTAGATGTAAAATAGTGTGACTAAGATCACCTCAGCAAAAACGTCAAAATGAATGACAGATTTCTTGAGTTATCTTAGACTAATTATATATTTTATATAATTTTATATATTATATATTTTTAGGAAGTGTATACTGGCTACGGCGCCTCAAGATGGACAAACAGTACTATTGCCGCTTTTTCTCATTTTTCAAGCGAAGGTCTTATAAGGGAGTATGTGAGCACACTCATTCTGTTCGCCTACTAGGCGCCAGCCGAACCGAAGCATGCGGAAGCCTTAAACCTCCACCAGCTCCACAGGGACACCATAACAGCATAACAAGAGACAGTGTACCATAAGTACACTAAATTGGCCTGGCAATAGATGTAAGCTTTCAACCCCTTACAGTGGGGGTAGAGTGTAGACCCTTGGATGTACCTAAAAGGCTTTTATTAGATAACATAATTGAGGTCAGTCCGTAAACCATGAGAGAGAGAATGTTTAAAATCTAGATGTTTGTGATATGTTGGCTGTGCTGTAACCTAATTCACCCATTATTTCACTCGCTTCCACAGATTGTGATTCTCACTGCAAGGCAACCAAGGGCAAACTGAAGATCAACATGAAGAAGTACTGCAAGAAAGACTATGGTGAGACCACTGTGCAGGAATTATATGCCCAGTCGTCGGCCAGCGGTCGAGGGTCAGATGTATTTATTAATCACAGGCATGTCCACTCCCAAGCCCCTCTCTGTGGCTTATTCACGCTCTCAGGATTAGAGTCATTGCATCAAAAGGAAATGGTCTCGGAGCTGAGCCCAGGGGACCCCGCTGATGGACAGGCCAGCCAGTATTAGACTGAGGAGTGCTGCTTTCTGGGAAATAAGACATGATGGAATGATGGAATTCAAAAAATATATGTATTTCTTGAAGGTTATGTTCAAAACCAGACAGCTTTAGACTGTGTTGAAACACTATGTTGAAACACTATATAGTAACATATACATATATCTATCATCTGTAAGCTAGCCACACAAAACCTATGTCTCACATATCCTAACATCCCTGCACTGACATACACTCATTACTATGTGAGATTCACTGGACGTGGGGGGAGCTGGACAGAGAGAAGAGTGTTTGCTGGGGGCATCCTCACCGCAGGGCCTCTTCTTTTATCACCAAAGATAGAGATCAGTGGCATCAGTGTCTGGGCAGAGAAACAAAGGGATTATTCAACTCTTACCTCTACATCTTGAGCTCATATCAGTTCCTCCACTCCAGCTGAAACTGTCCTCAGCGAGAGGTTGTGGCACGTTCTAGCCCCCCTATTGGTTTGGAGAGCTGCAAAGCTCCGCTCTGCCAGGCTTTAGATGGAACTATTTGGATTTGTTGTCCTACCTTGACGGATGTGTGTGTGAGTGTGTGTGTGTGTGTCTTAGGGGAGTTGTACCTCATAAAGAGAGGGCTCTGAGCTTCAGAGGGCCGCAGAACAAGCTCCCACTGAGTCCTCTCACAGTCCCTCTCAATTACAGCTAACGGACAATTTCCTCTCCCCTTCCACCTCCCTCTAAGCCCTGTGGATCTGCTCACCCTGGCCCCTGTCTATGGTCGAGGGCAATCCCTGCTCTCAGCCACCAGCCTCAGTAGGGTCCAGTTGTATTGCTCCATGGTGAAAGGCTGGTGCACCCTGGGAGCATGAGGCTCTGGCGGGGATCTGGCCATTAGGAATTGTCAGCAAGCCCCATATTAATAAAATTAGCCAAATCACACAACAAATATACTCTGTCATCAATGACTCCACAGGAGTTCATCTGCATCTGAATCTAAGTGAGTAATATGAAAACATTCATGTTCAAGCCAAATACAGGTATTTACATAGCTTGCTATTTTAGAACGGTTTCACAAATTAAATAACTTCTGTAACTTGAAGCTAAAAGGACATTTGAGTTTGATGATGGATGATGCTGGACTTGTATCATTATATTCTGAATCAGCACCAAAAAACAGCACCACTAGATCTAAAAATAGAGCAAAAAGAATGAGAAGGGTGGGGGGGTAATGTAAGAGAGACAGTAGTATTATTAGGGACAGTCCATGGATCATATCATATAGTGTTTCATTGTGCTGTCCCACTGTGTAGCCTCCATATCTCCATATGGAGAGTGATTCCCTCGCCTCTGAGGGTTTTCCATTCCATTAATCACAGTAGTATTATGGTGCAGATCTCCTATCAGCAGATTCATGTCTGCTAACCACCGTACAAATCTCCCCAACCGCAGCAGCAGCACAAACCCTGAGGCACGTCCAGCACTCTGCCAGCATTTGAGAAGAGATCGTACTCCGTATAGCCAAATACCCTTTATAAAAGACAATGCAAGATCTCTTAGACTCCTGGAATGAGACCTAACTGTACAGTAGGCCTATATCATATTGAATATTTTGGTCACCAATTCCTCTGTAGTTATACCCATTAAGTTGGTGTTCAAATTGTTAAGCCTTTGATTGTTAGAATTTATTTGTTCATACAAGACCGTATCTGCTATAATCAGGGTTTGGGGATAGTTCACCCATATTACAAAATGCCATATTGGTTTCCTTACCCTGTAAGCAGTCTATTGACAAGGAATGACTACAATCCATGCTTTGATGTAGTTTCCCTGGCACTGTTTTCTACTTTCACTGTTCACATGATAATGTTTTAGCATTTGTGGCACAAATCCCATTCAAGTCAAGTCAACTAAACCAAAGCATGGATTGCTGTGATACCTTGTTAATAGACTGCTTGCAGGGTAAGGAAACCAATGTGTCATTTTCTTTATTTGGGTGAACTATCCCTTTAAGACTTCAGTTCAGTGTTCTCTCTAATGAAACACATCCAGCTGCATTGGCCACACTGTTCCCCTTCATAGCTGTCACATGTCCAAAAGCCTCATCATCAATCATAGTTCATCAATCAAACAGAGCGATACATCAGAGACTTTTAACAAAGTTTCAATGCATAAATGGCCAAATGTTCTTCTTTTCTCAATCAATATTGTGCAACACAGAGAGAGACAATAATGTGAGCTCATTGTTTCAGTACCCCAGAAAACTGAACAGCCATCAGAATACATATTTTCTTTCATTTAATCTTGCTAGTCATCCATGAAAAGAACAGACGAATCTATAAATCACAAGACTGATTCATGAAAAGCAGAAGGTTGGTTTTTCAAGAGTTCATCAAAACAGCTGAGTGCAGATGATTCTCCTTTGGCTGAGCTGGGGCTTTATGAAGAGACCATTCCTCAGGGGGCTTTTCCTCTGCCTCAATCTAATTCATTTCTCAGGGCTGTCCCTGGGCCTTTGTGGGGTTCACAGTGTCTCTGTTCTTTGGGGCCACGACCCCCCTGTGTGAGTGGCGCTGCGGGCCTCCCGGGGTCACGGGAAGAGGCCCCCTGTTTAAACACAGTGGTGCACTCTGCCGGCTCGGAGCATTCCACAGGGCGCAAACAGGTGGTAAATTAGGCTGATGCTGACGGATTGCCACCCCGGAGAGAAAGAAATATGTTGTGTTTATTCATTTTTGTTTTCCATCGTGGCCGTAGCTACGGTGACGGCAGCCACAAAGGGTTATATTCTGGGCTGACACCCCTCCAGCGGGGAGGACAATGAATCAAAGAGCTTTTGCAGACGTTCAGGGCCAGCGGTGAAACGAAGGGTCACACAGCCCCGTCACCCGGCGGTCCCTGTTAGCTCACCCTGGGGGCAGCAGGGCCCAGATCAGTCACTCAGCTGATAACCAGATGGGACAGGGGCCTCCGTATTGAAATTAAACACGCTCTAATTTGATTAGAGCCCCCTTGTCGGCGGTGTGCGGGTCAAGCCCCAGCACACTACTCAGAGAGGGGACCCAGCGGGAGGCTTGGCTTCCATTGTGTTATTAAACCTCTCTCTCTCTCTCTCTCTCTCTCTCTCTCTCTCTCTCTCTCTCTCTCTCTCTCCTCTGTGCTACCCTGCTAAGATGGTCCAAGTAGTACTGATATTACCATATTGTCTGCTAACAAAAAAACAGAAGTTTAGTGTCCTAGATCTCCATTCATGAGCTCAATGCAACACCAGCCCCATGGGCGCTTTGGACTTCATTGGGTGAGGAGCAGGACTGAAGCATTGTGCAGAGGTGTGAGGACTGAGCTGCTTGGTCTTTCCAGCTAACATCCATGATTAGTACTGCATACTTTGGTCCCCTCATGGACTGGAATCTTAGTCCAGTATAACAGTATTTTACTATCTGCTTAGAGAACTACCAATTTCCTGAGCGGCCCATAGAGTGACAGAGGGTTCTGCATTGGTGTCAGACAGCAGAGAGCTGAGTCTGGTCCATTCACCCCGGGAGCTCGTTAGCCAGTCGGTCAGTAAGAGCGACCCAGAGAGAAGAGGGCTATCTCTGCTGGATTCTCACGCTGCTCTTGGATGGGGCTCTGGGAGCAGAACCCGGATAGCTCATGAGGTCGGAACACATCCCGATTCTTCTGGAAGCCTCTCTGTGGCTGGGAAGATAAATAGTGGCCCACTCCACCCCCCCACACACCCTTTATGTGTTTGGATGAAGGAGTAGGCTCCAGCCCAGAGACACATTGTTAATGAATGGCAGGACTGTGAGAGCGTGCTCTACTCAGCCCAACAGGCCTCCTTTCTTCTGAAATTGTGTACAATTTGCTCACACTAGCAGGGCCCCCCTTCCTGTTCTCTTAGAACGTTCCAGGCTGTTATGGGGGACAATCGATGCGGCTCGCAATAGAGAGCGTTGGCATTCAGAGAGAGAGACAAGGAGAAAAAAATACTTCCTGTGCTATTTTCAGCCACCTACATTTTTCTAACATTAGTACACACACAAGTGCGTGTGTGTATGTGTGTATGTGTGTATGCATTTGTGTGTGCATTTATTAGTGTGTTTGAAACATTTCACACCATCCACACACTGTTTCCCAAATTGAGTCAATTCAAACCATTGGGAATGGAAACTATTCAGGTTGGTTCATTTTCCCCCTACTTTAGTCCAATCGTTAATAGCACATTCCCAGCTAAACCACTTCACCTCAAGCACAGATTAGCTCCTACCCCAGTGAGTTCAGTTGTTTCCCCCTTGTTGCGATGACTGAGGCTTTTTTTGCAATCAGAGTGATGAAGTAATGGTAGATTTATGTGACAGAGAAATCCATGCAGGGGAGCTGCTGTGAGAGGGGGTCTGTATTTCTATCTGCTCTAAGGGGCCAAATTCTTGGGAGAAAGGTTGAATGGCTACCAGGTCCAGGTTGCTCTAGCCCAGGGTTCTTAAGATGTGCAGCGTCCTGCTTAACAGCTGAAAGGCCATTCTATCAAAAGCACAGGAATGGCGTTGCTTCAGAGCTTTTACCTCAAACAGATGTGGTATTTTTTTAGTAAAGGTTGAATGCTGCACTTTCACTGTTGGACTTTCTGAGTTGAACCCAGTATACCAGCCACTTCTTTTTCTCCAGGCTTGTCAGTTGAGGAAAGGAAAGCGTTTCTAAGGATACGTCCACAGCAGTCAAACATTACAGCCAGTCTCAGGGAGGTGCTCATTCAAATGTACTCAGCGGGCACCCATTGTCTTTACCCTGGGGAGCACTATGGCAACTGTTGCTGTAATACGGAGCATGCTAGCCAACACAACAAGGAGAGGTCAGGGGTCATGGCTGAGGGGAGGGACCAGGGGAACAATCCACACACTGGGTCAGCAATTCCTGAATCATACTCAAACATTGGAGCAGTTATTGGAGCTATAGTAAAACAGGACATTTACAGCTGAGGGCTCACCCCCAGGGCCAGTCTGGACCCCAGGAACAAAAACCCACAGGCTGATTCCCTGCTTATTTACCCTGTGTGTTATTAGGAGGATCTATGTTTTACTGTACATTCACTTTTAACTGGATCTCTTATACTCGAGAGTTGCTTGCTTTATTGTGACATTTTCTTATTCCCCCTTCACTCCTTCTTCTCATTGGTCATCCAGCTGTCCAAGTGCACGTCCTCAAAGGAGACAAGGCAGGGGAGTGGTGGAAGTTTACCGTGAACATCATCTCTGTCTACAAGCAAGGTGAACAACGCATCCGGCGCGGTGACCAGCTCCTGTGGGTGCGTGCCAAGGACGTGGCCTGCAAGTGTCCCAAGATCAAGCTTGGCAGGAAGTACCTGCTGCTGGGCACGGATGACGACTCCCCCGGGCAGAGTGGCGTGGTGGCAGACAAGGGCAGCCTGCTCATCCCCTGGAAGGACCTGTGGGGCCGGAGACTGAGGAAGTTCCAACAGCGCGACAAGAGGGGCAAGTGTTAAGAGGAGCCAGAGAGGAGAGAAAGAGAGGGGGCTCACCTCGAGTCTGAGGAACACAGGAGGAGGAGAAAGAAAGAGGAAACACCAGAGGGAGAGAGGAAAGAGGGAGAGGTGAAGTGAACAGAGAGAGAGAGAGAAAGTGACTGAGTGCTGCTGCTTTGAGTGGAAGCAAAAAGAGAATATTAGTTTTAGAAACATTCGTGTGAAGGAGCTCTTTTTACAGTTGTTGTTCTGTTTGTCCTTCAAGGTTTGTTTCGTTGTGGAATTGCAGAGTTTGCACCTAATATTTCAGATGAGTTACTTATTTTTTGTTTTATTCATGATACCATTATTTTTATATTTCCAGTTCATGTCTACAGAACATCAGAAAAAAACTACTGTATCACATATCTGTGTTTAAAGAGGCTCTTTTTTATATATATATATATATATATATATATATATATATATATATATATATATAAAGAGCCTATAAAGCCTATAAAGAGCCCACAATATATATATATATATTGTGTAAAGTTGTTTCTAGCAAGCTGAGGTGGCACGGCTTAAGGGGAATCTCTCTCATGTTTAATGAGTGGCTCCTGCTTGCCAGGCCTTGTCAAGATAAACTGTGTAAACTGCAAAGAGTGTTAACACGTTAAATTGATCATTTAAACTAGGTTTTACTGTGGTTACAGCGTATACTTGTAAAAATGGGAGAAAAAAAAAAAACAAGCCAGCTATTGCCAGTTACCTTTCTTCTTTAAGAGCTCCTCATGTGGTTGTTACCTCATTATTACTGCTAACTATGTAATCAAAATGAAAGTGCCATGAAGAAGTTGCTCCTCAGATACTAGCATAGGGAAAGAGTCTGTTAAATGATACATTTCCTTGCCATCCTGACAGTGTGGTTGTGACCTCAGCAAAATAAAAGTACCAGTAGGCATGATATAATTATATAATATTACTGTATTTAGACAGCACTCTGTTCTCAACTAGAGAGACTAAAATAGATGAGTTGACCGTGCACTTAATGTTTAGTCCTTTAGTATTCAACAGTATTCACAACATATAAGATATGTTCAGTGTTTAATGACACCTTGCAGGATACAAACTAACATACTGTATGGTTTTAGAAACATCATTAAAGAACTGATGTATGTCCATTCATGACTGTTCAACCTGAGACCACACATTTCACTGATTATGCGCTGCCTTTGGCCTTTGGTCCTGGAACCTGATGTCCACTGACTGTGTCATTGATTGATGCATTTGGTTTGCTATCCTGTTCACGTTTGTTAAAATACAAAGTACTGCTTGAACATCCCACTGAGCATTGACCTGTTTCTGCTGGTAAAGGACTGATCGTGGGGGGTGGGGGGACATTCTGAATCACCTCACCTCATGTGGTTTGATAAGACCTATCAAAATGAACCTACGTTTTGTTAAAATAATAGATGCATGCTGACTACTTAGCTGACTAAGCTAACCAAATGGTGGACGACAGTATGTACAGTATGTATACGCTGTACAAAGATACAGGCATTATGTTGTAAAAGAAAACCTGTGGGGTGATGACATATCACAGGAGTCAAGCTGTGTGATCAACACACTGTGTCAGCATCTGATTCTCACTTCAAACCTTGCAGACATTCCATTTTCAAGACGTTACTTGGTACTCAACAAAAGGGGCGACCGGCTGCTTAAATGTTATATAGCTGTATAGTTTGTTACTATTTTTTGTTAAACATTTACTAGATGTATGTCCATGTTTTATTAACCAGAGTTTTAAATACCATAGGCTTAATAAATGGGTAGACAAATAAATGAAAAAGAGGCAGATTTCTCTTGTTTACAAGTTATGCATACCCAGGAGTGTATTTCAGCAGAGAGAGGCTTATCTACAACCTGTAATAAACAGTCCCAAACATATTTGGGAAATACATAAACACACATAAATGCAAGCAAAGGCACACCTGCTCACACACTTTTTAAAACATATTTGTATGGACATTTTTATTGCAATCCATTTCAAATGTTCTTGTGCCAGTGCATCCATCTCTGGATCTACACATATCAAAGCTGTCAGTGGGTCCACTGTGTAAAGTTAGACCAGTTTTCCACACATTTGGAGAATGATACTCAGTCATGACCAGATATCTGCTACAAAAATATATCTGAATGTTGCTTGTGTTCATACTTGGGCTTGTAAATGTTGTTTAGCTTTGTCCATTGCAAAAGTTTGTGTAATGTCCTGTAATGCATACTAATATATTATGTTTATCACAAATGAATATATTTAATGACACATGAAACAATGTGGCTTTTGTTTTTGCCTGTTTTTATTTTTGGTTACTCTTTGCTTTGGATAATAGACGGCTGTAATGAAAAAGTAAAAGACTGTAGCTATTGAACAGCCTAGTAAATCTGAAATAAAGCTCTGTAAAAGTACTTGTGGACTTTCAACTGTTTCTCATCATCTCATCTGTGTCTCATTGGTAGTTCTGTACTTCAGTGAGTCATTTGGGATTGACATGGGCTAAATGGTGTGGCCCAATAAGACCGCAGTCTGTCATTACCCTATGAGACTGCATCAGCCTCTGTCTGTTTTCCTCCTGCAATAACAGTGAATTGCAGTTGGGAAAATTAAATTAAACTTTAAGAGTGGTGCAGCGGTCTAAGGCACTACAGACACTCTGGTTCAAATCCAGGCTGTATCACAACCGGACGTGATTGGGAGTCCCATAGGGCGGTGCACAATTGGCCCAGCGTCGTCCGGGTTTGGCCGCTGTAGGCCATCATCGTAAACAAGAATTTGTTCTTAAAAACTGACTTACCTAGTTAAATAAAGGTTGAAAAAATATATATAATAATAATCTAAACAGCACTAAGTTCCTAGTTAAAGAGGTCATTTCAGTACAGTCAGCACAGAGGGTGACTACAGAAAACAGCAATACTAAGAGTTGTTCATTGAGTAAAAGTATTCAACATTCATTAGACATTACCGCCCAAGAGCTCCAGTCATTTACAACAACACAAAGTAGTTAACTCAGCAATTCCTTATCATCATTGGTTTTAGATCCCTGAACTCTATAACCTTCACAGACAATAAGTACATGATATTAAGCTGATTATATCACTAAGCTTTTAGTTCATGCGCAGCACAGATGGAACTGTGGGGTGGAGGCATTGTAGTCATTGGATGACATCCTGAACTTCATTCTCAACGTGTTCATGGCCAAAAGTAGCCCTGCTTTAATCATCATACAAATGACCCATCCCCAACTCAAGTCCTTAGTTCGTTTTTTGTCTGTTATGGGAGTTTGTACCAACACTACAGTAGGATTGATTGGTCATAGGCTAGGCCTACTCAAAGGAAACACAATCCAAAATACTCCCAAGGATCCAACCAACCGCCCCTTTATAAAAGGCTGTGCTCTTCATTAGTGAAAGGGACCACAACAACTAACATTACTGGCCGACATGGCTGTAAACAGATCCCAACTAACAAGCCTTAAAGATGGAGGAGAGAAAGACAGAGGATGAGGTCACTATGGATGAGTGTAAACTCATAACGCTCATTCAGACACACAAAATATGTGATGTGTCTGGAGTTGCACAACAAGGCTCTTGCTCCTTTCTCTATGTACTGATATTGGTTTCTATTGGTTTTGCTGGCTGCCAGGATGACTGTTCCTGCTATCCAAACTCCAGGCCTCCTCCACAAAAACACAGTTCTGTCCTGAACACCCAAAACAACTCTTTCACTTCAGACTAAAAAGTTCAGACCGTTTTATGATGTGCTCTCCCTCTATTCACTGTGTAATAGGGAGGGATGGGAAATGAGGTGAAAGGGGTTCTGGGTGTGTGTGAGTCTCACTCTCAGTGTGAGAACAGGAGGATCTGGAGCAACACATGGCTCTACTCCAGGATGCAGAGAGAGAGGGCTGTGGAGTGACTTTGGGAGGAGGAATGATTTCAGCTCGCATGCAGGCAGTCTCCAGTAGACTGCAGCAGGGTGGGATTCCCGCCTTTAGCCCTGTACATTCCATAAACATCCAGCCCAGGGCCAGGCACACTCCTGCCATTGTTTCCCTGTTAACAGGCTGCAGACTCCTCTGAAAACAAAGGCTTCCGCCAGCACGTCTGACAGGGACCAAACTAACAGCATGACAGGACAGGGCTGGACAGTGTCCCTATGCCCCCCACTGGTCTACAACAGCCACTGACAGTAAATGGGGGAGCCTCCCATCACATTACCATCCATGTTTTCAGTTCCCAGTCGGTTGTTTTATTCGCTCCTTGGTCCCTGGCTTCACTTTGAAACTTTTGAGGGGCATAGAATTACCATCTGCTTCCCCTTTCTCTGTTACTGTGGAGACAGTGATGTCTGACGGTAAAATGAAAACAAGGTTCTAAATGAAGCAAAGGACCCCTCCACCTGCTATTAGTAGAAGGTAGTAGAAATAAGGTCTGAGCACATCACTGTTGAACTTTTCACATCATATCCAGGAATAGATTCCCACCCCCATTCTCCTGGTTCACACCTCTTGTGAAGTACCACTTCACTGTTATGATAAACTACCACACAACTCTGACTCACATACACACTCCAGCCTCCCACCTACACCACCCAACACCATTGCACACCATTCGGAGGCTGTTTGTGATGCAAACCATCGACAGGAATACTATGGGGTTGGGTGGATGGTGAAGGGCTGAGGGGAGGTCTGAGACTTGGAGAGTGGATTAGCCTGGAGAGAAGAGGTGCCGTGAGAAACTCTCAGACCCAATACAACCAGGGCCCTCAGCAGGCAGTAGTGCCTCTAGCGCCACCATGGTTAATCTGACACTAGTAAAGCCCATCCTTTCTCCCCCTCTGTTCCACTCCTCTCTTGAGGGGAAGTGACTCTGTGAGGGGAAGTGACTTCATTTAACTTTTTAGAAGAGTGCCTCCACATTTTCTTTGAGAGAAAGCTTTAGGCTGCGTTTAAATCACGTAGAACCAGAGGCATGGTGTTCTGATCCCCTTCTCTCTGAAAAGTAGACGCAATCAGTGCCTTTGTTTCTGGAAACCGACTACCCTTTGTAGCACCTTGCGGTCGGATGCCAATCAGTTGCCATACCAAACGGTGATGTAGTCAGTCAAGATGCTCTCAATGGGGTAGCTGTAGAACTTTTTGAGGATCTGAGGGCACATGAAAAATACTTTCAACCTCCTGAGGGGGAAGAAGCGTTGTCGTGCCTTCTTCACAACTGTGTTGGGGTGTGTGGACCAATGTTCACTCAAAAAAATGTCATCATCTGAGAAAATTCCAGGTCTGCTGAGTGCAAACTTGAACGTTGTGGAAATTCTGTGCAACTTCTAGCGCACATTTATTGTGAGCACTGAGGCTGTACCTGCTTTAAAGTTACAGTTATAACAATGGCCAAGTAGGCTACTATGGCTATTTGATCATAATGTAGGCCTATCAGAGTGGCCTACCATCAAAAACAATAGAGAAAATGCATCCCATAATATATTTATTGATTTATTTATTTTACCCCCTTTTTCTCCCCAATTTCGTGGTATCCAATTGTTAGTAGCTACTATCTTGTCTCATCGCAACAACTCCTGTACGGGCTCGGGAGAGACGAAGGTCGAAAGTCATGCGTCCTGCAATACACAACCCAACCAAGCCGCACTGCTTCTTAACACAGTGCGCATCCAACCCGGAAGCCAGCCGCATCAATGTGTCTTAGGAAACACCGTGCACCTGGCGACCTTGGTTAGCGTGCACTGTGCCCGGCCCGCCACAGGAGTCGCTGGTGCGTGATGAGACAAGGATATCCCTACCGGCCAAACCCTCCCTAACCCGGACGACGCTAGGCCAATTGTGCGTCACCCCACGAACCGAGCATCTCTGGTGGCACAGCAGGCGCTGCAGTGCAGCCCTTAACCACTGCGCCACCCGGGAGGCCCCATCCCAGAATATTATAACATGGATATAGCTGTTCTATCATTCAGCCTACTGTAGCAGCCAATGTGTGGTGTTCAATGTAGGCCTACATTCCGTGAGACTTTTGAAAAAAATATGCAGGGCTTGACATTAACCTGTTAATCCACTTGTCCTTCTGACAAGGAGGTGACTGAAAATGTTTTGTTTGATGCAAGAAACCACTTTACAAAGTAAAGTGAATTATTATTCCCATAGCATTATTACAGAGAATCAGACAAATTATGTTACCCTCTGCCTAATGGCTACTTAGCTTATTTAAGCCTGTTTCAAAATACAACACTGCCTCTTTAAGACAGAAAAAAATGTTATTTTCAAAGATGGCTAGAAATGCACATGCTTTGTGTTCTTTTTGGAAGCAACCACTCCCCATTGCTGACTATAAATTAGCTATAACTCACTTATTAGCAAATAATATGAACAAATGAGCACAAATGGCTACATGCAGCTCTCGCCTTGATCTCAAAACAAGCACATCTACTCGCGACCGCTCATTCTGTAAACGGTCCAGTTCAAAATGAATGGCACAGATCAATATATGGCAATGTTCTATTTGCATATAGGGATACCGCAGCTGGTTGGTTATGGCGCACCGGTCTGTGGAGTAGGAGTTGTGCTTGTCAATGCAATAGAATCCTACTCTGGTGCATTCTGCCTACAAGAACATCTCTTTCATAGTTAGTTTTGCATACTAAGTCTTGCATAGTTCGTTTTGTTTCGGTATGTATTGGTATGCATGGAAAGTGGCTAATATTGGCAATTCCCACAGTAGAGGGAAAGTTGATAGTATTAACTAAAGGGGAAAACTAGAAAGTTGAGAGAAGAATCTCGTGCTTCTCTGCATGGGCTGATATTTCTTCTGCCTGACAGTCCCAGGGGAGCTGCACGCCCACGCACAGCTTAGAGGGAACATTGGTGTGGACCATGTTCATTCTTTAGTGAAGTGGACACAGAGGAACTCGAAGCTCTTAACCTGCTCCACTACAAACCGGTCGATGTGGATGGGGGCATGCTCAGCCATCCATTTTCTGTAGTCCACGATCAGCTCCATTGTCTTTCTGACTTTGAGGGAAAGGTTGTTGTCCTGGCGCCACACTGCCAGGTCACTGAAACCCTGGGATGACGGCGTTATGACGGCGTTGATGTGAGTCATGACCAGCCTTTCAAAGAATTTCATGGCTACAGATAGTCATGATAGTCATTTAGACAGGTTACCTTGGCATTCAGGGACTATGGTGGTCTGGTTGAAACATATAGGTATTAAAGACATGGTCAGGGAGAGGTTGAAAATGTCAGTGAATACATTTTCCAGCTGATCAGTGCATGCTCTGAGTATGCGTTCCTGCAGCCTTGTGAATGTTAACCTGTTTAAAGGTCTTACTCACATCTGCTACGGAGAGCGAAATCACACAGTCGTCCGGAACAGCTGGTACCACTCATGCATGGTTCAGTGTTGCTTCCCTCGAAGTGAGCATATAAGGCATTTAGCTCATCTGGTAGGCTCGCTACAATGGCTGGGTTTCCCTTTGTAGTCCGTGATAGTTTGCAAGCCCTGCCACATCCAATGAGCGTTAGAGCAGGCGTAGTAGGATTCGATCTTAGTCCTGTATTGATGTTTTGCCTGTTTGATGGCTCATCAGAGGTCGTAGCAGGATTAGTGTTCTTGCCTATAATCCATGTCTTCTATTTGGGATATGTACTTATTAATGAATCCTGTGACTGATGTGGTAAACTCCTCAATGTTATCGGATGGAAACATATTGTGCTAGAGAAACATTCCTGTAGCTTAGAATTCTCTTCATCGGACCACTTCCGTATTTTGCGCATCGCTGGTACTTCCTGTTTAACTTTTTACTTGTAAGGAGAAATCCGGAGGATATACACTGCTCAAAAAAATAAAGGGAACACTTAAAGAACACAATGTAACTCCAAGTCAATCACACTTCTGTGAAATCAAACGGTCCACTTAGGAAGCAACACTGATTGACAATAAATGTCACATGCTGTTGTGCAAATGGAATAGACAACAGGTGGAAATTATAGGCAATTAGCAAGACACCCCCCAATAAAGGAGTGGTTCTGCAGGTGGTGACCACAGACCCCTTCTCAGTTCCTATGCTTCTTGGCTGATGTTTTGGTCACTTTTGAATGCTGGCGGTGCTTTCACTCTAGTGGTAGCATGAGACGGAGTCTACAACCCACACAAGGCTCAGGTAGTGCAGCTCATCCAGGATGGCACATCAATGCGAGCTGTGGCAAGAAGGTTTGCTGTGTCTGTCAGCGTAGTGTCCAGAGCATGGAGGCGCTACCAGGAGACAGGCCAGTACATCAGGAGTCATGGAGGAGGCCATAGGGCAACAACCCAGCAGCAGGACCGCTTCCTCCGCCGTTGTGCACTGTCAGAGCCCTGCAAAATGACCTCCAGCAGGCCACAAACGTGCATGTGTCTGCTCAAACGGTCAGAAACAGACTCCATGAAGGTGGTATGAGGGCCCGACGTCCACAGGTGGGGGTTGTGCTTACAGCCCAACACCGTGCAGGACGTTTGGCATTTGCCAGAGAACACCAAGATTGGCAAATTCGCCACTGGCGCCCTGTGCTCTTCACAGATGAAAGCAGGTTCACACTGAGCACATGTGACAGACGTGACAGAGTCTGGAGACGCCGTGGAGAATGTTCTGCTGCCTGCAACATCCTCCAGCAGGACCGGTTTGGCGGTGGGTCAGTCATGGTGTGGGGTGGCATTTCTTTGGGGAGCCACACAGCCCTCCATGTGCTCGCCAGAGGTAGCCGGACTGCCATTAGGTACCGAGATGAGATCCTCAGACCCCTTGTGAGACCATATGCTGGTGTGGTTGGCCCTGGGTTCCTCCTAATGCAAGACAATGCTAGACCTCATGTGGCTGGAGTGTGTCAGCAGTTCCTGCAAGAGGAAGGCATTGATGCTATGGACTGGCCAGCCCATTCCCCAGACCTGAATCCAATTGAGCACATCTGGGACATAATCAAGAGTTGTGTCGCCCCTAGTTGCACAGGTGACATGCTGGTAAAAATTAGGTAAAATGGATTTCAGTTGTCATTAAAATCACCGGCCACAAAACGTGCCGCCTCTGGATGTGCATTTTCTTGTTTGCTTATGGCTCTATACAGCTCATTGAGTGCAATCTTAGTGCAGGCATCGGTTTGTGCTATTAAATAGACAGCTACGAAAAATATAAATAGTGGTAAATAGTATGGTCTGCAACTTCATCATGCGCTATTCTAACTCACACAAGCAAAAATTCAAGACTTCTTTAACATTAGAGATCTCGCACCAGCTGCTGCTAACAAAGGAACACAACCCTCCTCCAAGCCTTACCCGGAGCTGCCGTCCTGTTTAGACGACGCATGGAAAAACCTGCAAGATATATATTACCCATGTCCTTATTCAGCCAAGACTCAGAGAAACATATGATATTATAGTTCTTCAGGTCCTGTTGTATGTGACCAATTGTATTGGTCACATACACCTATTTAGCAGATGTTATTGCCGGTGTGGCGAAATACTTGTGTTCCTAGCTCCAACAGTGCAGTAGTATCTAACAATTCACAACAATATACACAAATCTAAAAGTAAAAGAATGAAATTAAGAAATATATAAATGTAATTAAGAAATATATCAATATTAGGACGAGAACACTCCATACATCCAAATCGAGGTTAGTGACCGCTGTGCTGATGTCCAGAAGCCGTTTCGGTCATAGAAAAGGATGGCAGAGATCAGCATAAAAAAAACAAAATAGTTGGAATTGGTCGGGAATGTAAAACGGCTTCTATCCACTGTTACGCCATCACAAATACATTACTGTACTAATTTTACACAAATGTTGTATAGATATCAACTCACAGACATAAAATAAGACTGGCTAGTCTTGTCTCCTTGAATGAACTTCTGCACACCAGGTCACGCACACATACAGTAACATGGTTAAGATGCTGCGACACACAGTGCCCAGGCCTCCAATTCTACAATACAGTAATACGAGTATTCATCAGTCAATAGTTTACAAATAATACACAAACACAACCTTTCTGCTTTCTATTTTCCAGGCCCTCTTCCATCCCTCAATCGTTCACACCCTTCATTCACAGTGAGGCTTAAGCATGGGAGAATGGGACTACATGAAACAGAGAACGAAGCACCTTAATGGAGTCTAAATCGAGGGAGGCCTCAAAGAAGCACTTGATGTCATCCCTCACACACACAAACACGCACACACACATAGCCTCTTGGATTCCAAACGTGTTACACCCTCAGCAATTGACACTAACACCCTCAGACCCCCCTTCACTCACTTAATCACTCTCTCCCCCATCTCCCTCTCTATTTCTCTCTTTCTTTCAACGCCTATGGTTCAAAAGCTGTATTTCTGGCTTACTAGATTGGAGCACAAAGGCTTTTCTTATGCATCTTGGAGAAGCCCCACTAGAGGCCTACATTCCTGCCTGGGTGCCCAAGAGCACATAGAGAGGGTTGGTTTTCTTTCTTCTCATGACCATTTCCATACAAGATTAAGCCACTTGGCTTTTGGACGGTGCATACTATATATTTCAGCCACCCCCTCACCATTCTCAGAGGCCTGAGGTGAATTATGGGTAAGACAATCAGCTCATAAACTAGCTAATTTAATGTCTATTCACACACACTGTCAGGGCCAAAGTAGGTATGAGTGGAATAACATCTCAATGGTAGTGAAAGGATCTGCTCAACTAGGAAAGCCTTTCAGCTGCCTCACAGTAAACCGCTGTTCTCATCTTCCACTGTTTAAATAGACTATCCAAAAAGAGACCAAACAAAGCCAGGAAGAAATTATCAACAATTTTTTGCCACTATTTCGGACACCTGCTTGAAATGAAAATTTCATTCAGACTTTTCTACGCTTTTCTGCTGTGAGCATTCAGAAATAAAACAGAGAATAGGGTCAGAAAATGGTGGGGGAAATTGGAATGTTCCCGGCCCAGAATCCCCCTCTTTCCCCCTCTCTTCATCAGAATACATTAATATCCCCAAGTGTTGGCTCAGGCGAAAAATACTCATGGACTAAACAAAGTGCACAGTGACTTTGGGGTCTGGGATCTTCAAATAAACCCTCACTTGGTGTCATGGGGACCAGGAAGTGGAATTAACTGCTATATTAGCTGACCTTCATCTTGTTGTTTCTCCAGACCTGCCTGGCTGGGCCCCATGGTGGCCTGTAACCACGGTCTCCAGGCCCAACAATGTGGGCATTTCCCTCAGCAAAACACAGGCCTGGGGTTTACTGAGCAAACAAGCCGAGCCCTGCCAAATACACTCGCTCCCACATTTCACAATCACTTTTTCCCCTTGCCTTTTTCCCCCTTTGCTGTTGCACCACGAGGAGCCAAAAGAAACCACTGTACAACTCTGGGTATATATGGTGTGAAAGGCCTGAAGATGATAGTGAAGTTGATTCAAGGCATACATTTAGTGAGAGCGAGGTAGACAACCTTATATTCTCAGGGTGACTTGGTATTCTCAGCACTTCTAGCATGCTTGTAAGCCTCCAAAAGTGCTGCCCTACGATTTCCATAAAGTAAATGTGCCACAAAGATATTGTTGAGACACTGCTGAAGATATCCGTCTCAGCATCTGGAAAGATGGTCTGTGTAGAGAATGAACTTGTACACATTGAATCACTATGCAATGAAAATGTTAGAAACTGAACCAAGAAAACTCTTACCATGCTGCAGTATGTTTAGGGGCATGGGTCTGGTTTTGCCATTACTCTCTGCCTGTAGTTCTTTCCTACTAAAAGCACAGTCAAAGCAAACTGCTCATAGGATGCTAATAAATCAGGCCTTTTGGTTGTCGGATTAATACAGGAAGACATCAAACAGTCACAAAGGAACATAACTGTACCTGCAGAACACTGCGGAGAACTAGGAAATCTCCTAGTAATCTCCTAGTCTCCTTTACTACTTGACTGCCTCATGGTCCCTGTAACTTATTGAGCATCAGGTACTGCATTAATTCTTCATGTAAGATAAAGATTTATTTTAGAAATAGAGTAAAGAGTGCAGAGCTCTGTGGTGACGGTAGGCCTTAACCCTTTTAGCTGAAGAGTTAGCTTGGTGACAAATCAGCAGTCAGGATCAAAGAGGAACAGAGGAACAGACACCTCCACTTTGGACACCAGCTCTAATGCAGCTACTCCAAGAACACAAGTTCAACATCGGCATCAAAGCAGCACTGACATCAAATGCCAAACATCAATACAACATCAAAAACACCTCTGATGGCAATCTTCCACGGGGTCAGAGAAGGAAGGCTTGGGTCAGACAGGAGGCTTAGCCACGGGAAGGCCAATTCCAGCCCCCTGCCCTTACTGAGTGCACAACGAACACGTCTCTGACAAATGACCTTAGACTACCAGGACATCAGAAACTTTGGTGTTGCCTGGTTGCGAAACGAAACAACTGTCACGCTGTATAATGATAGGAGACAGGCGCAGGAATACATAATAGGGTTTTTTATTTCTCCACCCAAAATAAAGTACGTCATGACAACGACGGGGACGAAGCCCAAAACACACACTTGTGTGTGTGTGTGTGTGTATATATATACAGTGCCTTGCGAAAGTATTCGGCCCCCTTGAACTTTGCGACCTTTTGCCACATTTCAGGTTTCAAACATAAAGATATAAAACTGTATTTTTTTGTGAAGAATCAACAACAAGTGGGACACAATCATGAAGTGGAACGACATTTATTGGATATTTCAAACTTTTTTTAACAAATCAAAAACTGAAAAATTGGGCGTGCAAAATTATTCAGCCCCCTTAAGTTAATACTTTGTAGCGATTACAGCTGTAAGTCGCTTGGGGTATGTCTCTATCAGTTTTGCACATCGAGACACTGAATTTTTTTCCCATTCCTCCTTGCAAAACAGCTCGAGCTCAGTGAGGTTGGATGGAGCGCATTTGTGAACAGCAGTTTTCAGTTCTTTCCACAGATTCTCGATTGGATTCAGGTCTGGACTTTGACTTGGCCATTCTAACACCTGGATATGTTTATTTTTGAACCATTCCATTGTAGATTTTGCTTTATGTTTTGGATCATTGTCTTGTTGGAAGACAAATCTCCGTCCCAGTCTCAGGCCTTTTGCAGACTCCATCAGGTTTTCTTCCAGAATGGTCCTGTATTTGGCTCCATCCATCTTCCCATCAATTTTAACCATCTTCCCTGTCCCTGCTGAAGAAAAGCAGGCCCAAACCATGATGCTGCCACCACCATGTTTGACAGTGGGGATGGTGTGTTCAGCTGTGTTGCTTTTACGCCAAACATAATATTTTGCATTGTTGCCAAAAAGTTCAATTTTGGTTTCATCTGACCAGAGCACCTTCTTCCACATGTTTGGTGTGTCTCCCAGGTGGCTTGTGGCAAACTTTAAACAACAATTTTTCTGGATATCTTTAAGAAATGGCTTTCTTTTTGCCACTCTTCCATAAAGGCCAGATTTGTGCAATATACGACTGATTGTTGTCCTATGGACAGAGTCTCCCACCTCAGCTGTAGATCTCTGCAGTTCATCCAGAGTGATCATGGGCCTCTTGGCTGCATCTCTGATCAGTCTTCTCCTTGTATGAGCTGAAAGTTTAGAGGGACGGCCAGGTCTTGGTAGATTTGCAGTGGTCTGATACTCCTTCCATTTCAATATTATCGCTTGCACAGTGCTCCTTGGGATGTTTAAAGCTTGGGAAATCTTTTTGTACCCAAATCCGGCTTTAAACTTCTTCACAACAGTATCTCGGACCTGCCTGGTGTGTTCCTTGTTCTTCATGATGCTCTCTGCGCTTTTAACGGACCTCTGAGACTGTGCAGGTGCATTTATACGGAGACTTGATTACACACAGGTGGATTGTATTTATCATCATTAGTCATTTAGGTCAACATTGGATCTTTCAGAGATCCTCACTGAACTTCTGGAGAGTTTGCTGCACTGAAAGTAAAGGGGCTGAATAATTTTGCACGCCCAATTTTTCAGTTTTTGATTTGTTAAAAAAGTTTGAAATATCCAATAAATGTCGTTCCACTTCATGATTGTGTCCCACTTGTTGTTGATTCTTCACAAAAAAATACAGTTTTATATCTTTATGTTTGAAGCCTGAAATGTGGCAAAAGGTCGCAAAGTTCAAGGGGGCAGAATACTTTCGCAAGGCACTGTATATATTTAAAACAGGGTTTTAACCCAAACAATAGAGCGAGGTGTAAACCTCTAAATAATACACCGGAAGAGACCCGTAATAACAAGCACGCAATACAACAGCGCACAGGTACCAACGAACATGGGACAATAATCGACAAAGACAATGGGGAACAGAAGGCACATGTATACACATACTAATCAGGGGGAATAGGAACCAGGTGTGCGTAATGAGACAAGACAGTCCGGGTTGGTGGTAATTAATCCAGTTCAGTGACTCCTAGAAGACTGGTGACTTAGACCTCTGGAGCTGGTGAACGGAATGAGCAGCAGCACCGGGGTTCCGTGACAGCAACAACTTGTTTTAATCACACTTACAGGCACCATAGTTTCTCCCCGTGGGCATATAATGTTAAAACATTGCAGAATATGGATAGTTTACGCACATCACAGTAGCTGGACAAAGACCCAATATAAATAGAAAGGGAGAATGTCCCCTCACCGTTATACTGCTCCCAAATAGGCCTATGTTTTATGAACATAATCGGAACCATTTTGCAGATCAGATCACATTCACACATGTCCAGAAGTTGCATTGCAAGCGCGCCACGGATATTGTCACCATAATACTAGGAAGGTGAATAAAATGTAATGATATCATACAATCGCTAGTTTAAAAAAGACACGCATTGCTGTTGAACCAGCCTTCTTTAGGGGACGTCATTTTGCACATATGAAACGGAAAACAAGGTCTTTTTTACAGGTTACAGATACATTCTTAATACCGGTATTCACCAACGTTTTTATTTTATTTTCAGAATGTAACCTTTATTTAACTAGGCAAGTCAGTTTAAGAACAAATGCTTCCGGTTCTTGGGTTAACTGCCTTGTTCAGAACACAGAATTTTATCTAGTCAGCTCTGGGATTTGGTGTGGCCACCAGCAGCATTAAGTACTGCAGTGCATCTCTTCCTCATGGACTGCAGTCAATTTGCCAGTTCTTGCTGTGAGATGTTACCCAACTCTTCCACCAAGGCACCTGCAAGTTCCCGGACATCTCTGGGGGAATGGCACTAGCCCTCACCCTCCAATCCAACAGGTCCCAGACGTGCTCAATGGGATTGAGATCTGGGCTCTTCGCTGGCCATGGCAGAACACTGACATTCCTGTCTTGCAGGAATTCACGCACAGAACGAGCAGTATGGCTAGTGGCATTGTCATGCTTGGAGGGTCAAGTCAGGATAAGCCTGCAGGAAGGGTACCACATGAGGGAGGAGGATGTCTTGCCTGTAACGCACAGCGTTGAGATTGCCTGCAATGACAACAAGCTGATGCTGTGACACACCTCCCCAGACCATGACGGACCCTCCGCCTCCAAATCGATCCCGCTCCAGAGTACAGGCCTCGGTATAACGCTAATTCCTTTGACGATTAACGCAAATCCGACCATCACCCCTGGTGAGACAAAACCATGACTCGTCAGTGATGAGCACTTTTTGCCAGTCTTGTCTGGTCCAGTGACGATGGGTTTGTGCCCATAGGCGGCGTTGTTGTCGGTGATGTCTGTTGAGGACGTGCCTTAAAACAGGCCTACAAGCCCTCAGTCCAGCCTTTCTCGGCCTATTGTGGACAGTCTGAGCACTGATGGAGGGATTGTGCGTTCCTGGTGTAACTCGGGCAGTTATTGCCATCCTGTACCTGTCTCGCAGGTGTGATGTTCGGATGTACCGATCCTGTGCAGGTGTTGCTACACGTGGTCTGCCACTGCGAGGACAATCAGCTGTCCGTCCTGTCTCCCTGTAGCGCTGTCTTAGGCGTCTCACAATTTATTGCCCTGGCCATATCTGCAGTCCTCATGCCTCCTTGCATGAGGCACGTTCACGCAGATGAGCAGGGACCCTGAGCATCTTTCTTTTGGTGTTTTTCAGAGTCGGTAGAAAGGCCTCTTTAGTGTCCTAAGTTTTCATAACTGTGACCTTAATTGTCTACCGTCTATAAGCTGTTAGTGTCTTAACGACCGTTCCACAGGTGCATGTTCATTAATTGTTTATGGTTCATTGAACAAGCATGGGAAACCGTGTATAAACCCTTTACAATGAAGATCTGTGAAGTTATTGAGATTTTTACGATGTATCTTTCAAAGACAGAGTCCTGAAAAAGGGACGTTTCTTTTTTTGCTGAGTTTACAATAGTTAAAGGTTATGAAATCCTTACAAATGGCTCAAATGCCTATTGCCTTGCTCCAATGATCGCCAGCATCCCTTCTCATGCAGGGAAAGGCCTGTGGTACCAGCTGTGGTCGGGGCAATCCCTGTCATTACAATGCTATGGGAGGGTCAGGAAACCAACACAATGAATCCTGGTCCCACCCAGTGCTGGACATGTCATGTTTGAGATGCCTGACAGAGAGAGGGATGTAGACTGATGGCTCCCATCTGGACACAGCGCCGTCTTTCCATTGTGAAGGAGGAGAGAGTGTGATAAACATGCCTGGAAAATAGCTGCCTTTGTCGGCCCAAAGATACCAGCCTGTCCATTCTCGTGAAAGACCACAGCTCTGAAACCCTTTCAGTTCAATGGTTCTGCATGGGGTGACACTGCGACACCTGCCACACACAAACAACGGAGAAAGCCATGTAGTATATTTTCTGTTTACTGTACACTGCACGTAAATCAACAGGTATCCTATTTGTTTTGTTGAGAAAATAACAAGCACTCAACATCCAGAACATTTGAATTTAGAGGCAAGCTGATGAACTGAATCTCTCTGATGGCACGGTTCCACTAATGGAGTGTGGCAGTGCATCTCAGCCCAATATACTGCTAATCACACAGAGGGTGGCGTGAATCTTTCAGCATCTTAATAAGCTGTGTCTAGTTGTCTCTACCTGAGTCACTGCATCATATTATGTGTCTGGTAAAACAATTCCTGCTAAATGGAAAAACACTTTTGATCATATTATTGAGATTGAAATGCAGAAACTCAAAGTCTAAAGGGAAAGTTCACCCATTTTTACATGTGGCCTTATTTTCATTCTTTCTGTGCTTGTAGTTGACCCCCCCAAACGTTTTTTTAAATATATATATATATTTTTTGTTTCGTTACATAGACAATTGATTGTCACATTTTGCTGACTTTCCATTCATTATAATGGAATATGCAAATATGTCTAACACATTAGAAAACACTCCACACCAACTCATATTACACTCTTTTTTTTAAAGTTTCCAAAAGGGTTCTTCGGCTGTCCCCATAGGATAACCCTTTTTGGTTTGAGGTAAAAACCCTTCTGGGTTCCACGTAGAACCTTCTGTAGAAAGGGATCTACATGGAACCCTAGAGGGTTCGACTTGGAACTAAAAGGGTTATTCAATGGGTTCTCCGATGAGGACAGCTGAAGAACCCTTTAAAATTCTACAATGCTCCTTTTTTTCTAAGAGTGTACATCAGAATCCCATTCTGAATAAAGACTGCACTAACTTTTTGAAAACATTTTCCACTGTGTCATAAATCCACGTTTGAATGATACTGTTTGGGGGGGGGTTCTATGTGTGAGAAGCATGGTGAGTTGGGGAAATTATCATATAGAGATTGAAGTGATAGTTGAGCATTTTTTGGGATATTATTAAATTCAAATTAGTTTCTTAAAATTACAGGAGATGGAGGAGGTAGATTATAAATAGTTTTCTTGATTTTAGAACTTTATTTTTGTGCCCAGTTCGTGTAATTTATTTCAATTTTCCAAGTATCAGTAGCTACCAGCTCGAGTGTGCACTTTTCGCCGCCAACACTACCGACAATCTTGTTGACGAACCGCTTTCATTCTCTGGAGTACACGGAAAAGGTGCGAATTAAAACCACCTCTGCCTGAGATCAGTTTCACAAAGAAGGATGAAAATGTGAGCCCGTTCAATACCAATTGGGATCAAAAGTATAGCTGGTTAACAGGGAGGCTTTCATCAAGCAGCCTGTATTGCTGGCCTTGCCTGCTGTATGGAAAGTCTGAGCCTTGTGCGAAAGGGCGATATAGTAGCCTCCAGAACATCAATCGTTCAGCTAAACCGCTAAACAAAAGCAAGGAGCATACAAAAGCCCACATCAGATTTAAGCTTCTGGGGAAAAGCCGCATCGATCTTGACGAAGGTCTTGCATATTCAAACAGCGTAACACAACGAGAAAGTAAGAAGAAACAGGGATGTTATCAAGTGGCTTATCAACACCTTTGCGTTTTTGGGCATGCAAGTATAGGTTTTTAGAGGATACGACGAGAGGGAAAGTTCCGCTAACAAGGGCAACTACAAGGAGCTTGCAGCGGAAATTACACGTTACGATGCTTTACTTGCTGAACATAGGGAACTTTTGACTGTCTTTTCTGGAATGTCGAAATCAATTCAGAATTATTTGATAGCTTCCATCGCATCATCCATTAAAAGTTAGACGAAAGAGAGAGGTTGACGCAGCGCATAATTTCTCACGCGCTCAAGTAGGCTTTCCACTTTCCTCCGGTATTTATTTAGCAAAGAAAACACAATCACTCCAGACAGACACAAGCAAAAACTACTTACATAAATGTTGCAGCAGCCTAAGCTACACCTAAACATTAGAGATCTGACATGCTGATGAAAACGAGACAATTTTTCATTCTGATCAACTGTAGGCTACTAATAAGAGCAGCTGCATACAGCCTACAGTGTGCACTGTCCATTTGGTCAGGGTAAAATAATTGGTAACATTATGTATTTATGTCCCATATGTCCCACCTGTTGTATTCGGCGAATGTGACACAACATTTGATTTGAAATCATTATTTTTGTCTAACTGTGTAGTGTGTTATTGTTTTTTGTCTTCCCAGTCAAATCCTTTCCTGCACTGAAGTCAAGCCTCTGAACACCTTAACTCATGCCTCATACCCTCATCCAATCATTGCTGTGATCCCTTTCCAACACTGTATGTAGCCCTCTCATTCCCATTCCCCATAATATTGTACTATAAATGTCTTTATTAAATGCTTTAGGTTAAAATAATTAGTCTTTGACGATTTTTAAAACACTCTTTGTCGTCTCCGTTCGTTCCGCGCCTATACCGTGGGTCTCCCACCCTCCTCAATTTTCAAGTCACTAGCCTCCACTGGTGCTCACCCCCTTCCTACATCTTTGAGGTGGCCAGGCTCCAATGATAATCACCCTCTTGGGCTGACTGAGGATGTATGTGATACCTCTCCTCTTTGATCCTTACAGAGCCAGGATGTAATACAGAGAAAAGGAAAGGGTGGTATCACTGTGTTCTCTGGCCTCTGCCAGCCTTCCTGTCTGGTTTGGAGTAACATGGGGATTAGTGACAGTCACATTCCAACTCTGTGTGCTGTTGTCACTCACAGAGGCATTCGCACATCATCATCACATACTGCATCACTGCTGAATGCCTATCAGGAAGCAATTGACTCAAAGGAAGAGGTTGGACTCCTTCATTGGCCCTCCAGTCACAACACCTTGTTTTCCTCCATCGTTTATATTTTACAGTGTCTGTAACAGTGTGACCAAACCCAGTGCTTAAAGACAGTGTTATTCACGCTTCTGTTTAGAGTTTACAAGGTTTCTATTAACACGTATTTCTCGTAAGCCGCCGCTGATTGGACACAAAGCCCCAAATAACAACATTCAACTAAAGGCTAATATGTGAAAAACTGGCCTTGTTTGAAATTAATAGGCAATGGAGTTTGTGGACAAAGAACTGCATGAAAGCAGAATTAATACTTCACACCCAACCAATACATCACAGTGCTGTGAGACCCATTATTGGCCATCTATCTGGTTTGGGCATTCATTAAAGCTGCATGTTTCCAATTTTATCTCAGCCACCACAGCACCTCACAAGCACCCAGCCCAGGTATTATGATATTTCCAACAGCCAAAGACCAAATTGAGTAGATCATTGAGTCACTGTTTACTCCTATATCAAGGAGAGGTCATGCACTATTTTGGTAATATATATATATATATAATATGGACCACTTTCAATGGACTTTGCTCAAGAGAATCATAGGTCAAAGTGTCCAGACATTGACTTCTCTTGGAGCGATCCTTCCGATGGGGGATTACCGGTATGACAGCTGTAACACTCTGAAAGATGGGAATCATTAACCACTTTAAATAAGATGTCAGATCCTTGAGGTCAGGACAGCATCAATAAGACTGCAGACCACGAGCACCGGAACCTGTACGTGACTTTTACTGGGACAGGCAGATCATATCGAATAGATAGATGTGGGCCAGAATCCTATTTATTAGAGTACATTCCACATCAATGAAAAAACTGTCTGGAAACCGTGGAAACACTCCCCTCATAGACAAAGGATCGGTCTGAATGTGTATGTGTGTTGTGTGCGTGAGAGTGTGTGCGTGTGTGACCATGGGTGTGTGTGTGTATACACTGATTTGTATGTGACTGCAGTATGTGCATGTGAGAGGCCTGACCACGCCCCCTCTCCTCTCTGGGGGACGTGGTGTGAAAACTCCAGGGTGTCTCTTCTCCCCCTCCCAGCATCTGGATCTCTGAAGTGTCTGTGAACACATGAAGTCATTAGTTCCACCTCCGGCTGGACCCCTGCCTGCCTGATCCAAACTGATGTGATCTCACAAAGGCCAGGGCGGCAGGGCGAGCCCTCCCTGGAGATGCATAACCACACGGGCACCAGAACAAATAGCTCAGTGCTTACTCATGTCTCTGGACCTCTTTATGGCAGGTGATTTCTACCCTTTTCAGAGAACGCCAAACTTCAAAGTACTGCCAGTCACCCCATTCCTTCTCTTGCCTTTCTCTCTCTTCCCTCATCACGGCACCACGTAGCTGATTCCTACTCATAACCGAGTAGTGAGACATAAAAACAATAACAGCAGGAATCATTGAGCTATGTGTTAGTATGGCCACTTTGAAGCTGATGGGGGTCTTCAGCATTGGACCACAAGGTGAATTGGGACATCTGGAGGATGCTGTATAGTATTGGTCTTAGATATACTACCAGTCTTATTCATATGAGAGACATATAGCATATTCCTTTGTAAATGCAAACAAAAGTCAATCAGTTTTGATCCATTTGATCAGTTGATCAAGGCGTTTTGAGGAAAACTGTGATAATTAAGCTGTCATTCTTGTCAGCCTTGGAACATGGAGCCAGGAGTTGATCAGTGACCTGATACTATTGAAGTAGAATAAAGGCTGAGAGATGACTGTACTGATACAGATATCCCTTTGAATAGTCAGCTCCCATTCAGTTCGAGTAAATCAACATCTAGCTGCCTATATGATAGGCTGTCAGAGGTGGGTGGTAAATAAACCTGCTGTACAGATGTGAGCCACTCTATCGTTAGCAGTAAAGAACACATGACCTCACCCCTCTAAGGTCAGACCTGTCTTTAACTATTTGCCACAGGACAAATCTAACATTCTAAGCCCATGCTATATACAAGTTAGGTGACTGTCGGTTGATCCTGTCCGATATGCCACATACTGTATCTATTAAAGTGTTTCTTTTTTTAATAATATGCAATAAAGAAATTACTGGCACCTAATTTGTCCTTAACACTATTTGTTGATTTGTAGCAAATGCATACATATAATTGGAGGCTGCTGTTGTCGTTACTATACCCTAAGCTTTGCATGTCTTAATGTAATCTGGCACTTTCTGGATCAAAGTTAAAATAGCAATTTGCTTGATGTGCTTGATTTGGTAGGAATGCCTTTAATTTCATATTCATTTAATTTCCTTCAGCCTGAGATCATGGAACAGAGCGAGCCAGCGTATAGGATGTTGGCCATCTTTTGAAGTGTTGAAAGGGGGGAAGGAGCGATGGAGAGCGGGAAATGGATGGCAGAGAAGAGATGCGTGAGGCATTGGAGGTTATCCACCAGCTGAGGAAACACCGAGGCTGGCTGGGAGAGGTTGTTTGTGGTGAACACAAGCTCTGCAGCCAATACAAATGTTTTGGTAGAAAGCGCTTGAAACAACTTCCCATCAGCACAGGAAGAGAGATCCCTCTTCAGTGATAGGAAACACTCGTACTTACACACACAGAGAGACATAACTGACATAACTCATGTCATCTTCTTGGCTTGGTAGGGTATGATTCATTTGGACCAGAAATAATCTGCACCATATGAAAATAGCTCACTACTCAAGAATTGCGCTATGGAGCAACTTTTTGCGCACATTCCTCCAGTAACTTCCCCACTATGTCTGAACAATCCCCTAGATCACAGGTTAATAATCCCCATTGCTCCTGGGGGACAACAGGAGCTCCTGTGGTGCTATTGGATAGTGTTTAATAGGCTCCCTGCTGTGACCTACTGCCTCAGCCTCTCCTCCCTCTTCCCAGTCAAACAGGGGAGCACGCTTCCTTCACTCTGCCGTGAAATCAGGGACACTGTCCCCTCGCTGAGCCAGCACACAGCACACAGCCTGCTGCGGCCATGCCAACAACTGCCTTACGCTGAGTTACTATTTGCCACTGGCACCCACAGGAAGACAAGCCAAGCAGCCACTGTTGTATCTCTTCTCCTCTTAAACTTTTAAGGGTGCAAATGTATTCAGATTTTACTATTCATATATTAAACTTCTAAATCTATCCCTGAAAACTGTGAAAATTACTCAATGGCTAAACCAGTCACACAATTCATAACTTAGCATTTCTTTACTTTAAATGAATGGGCATTAAAAAATTATTGAAAATGAATGTATTGTCGTCACTTGATTATTGAAATGCCTGTGTCTTACAATGGTCCAAACCTTGCACCCTATGACACCTAGCAGATGTTCTGGCAGTGGTAGGGAGAGGGCATTGAAACCTCCAACAGACACACTGGACATGCTCTGTCTCCCAGAATGATAGATGGACCGATGATCCCTTTTCCCTGTCCATCTCTTTTCCAACAACGTTTTTGCTTCCTCCATAACCTCTGACCTCAGCCGCTGTGATGGAGACCCTGGTCCTTTCACTATCTGGGCCACAGCCCTCCCAGTGCCCCTGGCTACTACTGAAGGCCCCATCCACTGAGCCTAACCTGCCAATAATGGATGCAGCCAAGAAGAGGAGCGAGAGGAGGTGAGAGCCTGGTGGTGCACACATCTGCTATCCTCAATGGCTGCCATTCAACTGGGGGAAAGTTTCAAAATCCTCATCCATCAGACCTGTCTATGACTGATGAGGATAAAGGTATGATTCAATCTCCAACTAGTAAAACATCATCCTGTCCGATTATAGCTTATAGGTTGAGGAAAAACTAAAGAGATTATTCTCATTGACAGAGTAACAGTTGGACAAAGGAGCAAGAGAAAAAGCCAAAGGACGAGCCCAAATCTGTTTTGTTGAAACTACACACTATGGAGATGAGAAAGACAGAGACTGTGGACCTGTGGATGACATCACTAGTTCAGGCTCTGTTGCCAGACAATCAGTATATGAGAGATTTCTGCCAAAGCTTGGCAAGAGGGATATGTTACACACAAGCCTTCTTCATTGCTCTGCCAAACCTTGTCGAAAGCACATAGTTGGAGAAGATGGATAAATGTGAAACCGAAACGAGACTCCCAGTACAGTACTCTTGCCTCTACACACTCAGCCCTCTCTCTGTTTAATCATGAAAATGTCTATGTCTTGCTGACAGGGACCCAGAGTTTTTCATGTAGATACTGTATTTCCCTCCTAAGAGACCACAGAGAGTTGTGCTGTTACAGTACAGTAGTATCTCATCATGCTGCCAGTAGAGGTGCTGAGGGACTGCAGCATCCCACCACTGAGACTGACCCATAACCCGACAATGTTCCGCCACCCCACACTTTTCTAAATATGTACACGAGTGCCGTGGAGAGGGGAGCGGGCCCGGAGGAGACTGGGCCGCCGCTCACCGCTCCACCCGCAGGTCATAACTCCATTGTCAGACAGGCAGGCTGAAGCTGGAACGTTTAGGCACTGTGAGTCAGGTGATTTATGGATCGATATAACCTCTGGACTTTAAAAATAACGAGAGCAAATCTCACAGAGAATGAAGTACTTCTGAACTGATATAACCACTTTGGAGAGTTTATCCACTGTAGAGTTGAGTTATGTGAGACAGATAGTGATGTTTTAAAATGGCTTCAAGCTTACATTACAATGAAATGGTGGTGTGGAATCAGAATAGCACAGTTGACTTACTCTTGGACTCAGTTACACAGAGGAAGTTAATAAAAGCCAGATAACAGAATAATTGGACCTTAAGTTAACAGCTCTGTTGCTCACCAGTTCAGCCAAACCAATTTCCTTAGATACTTCAGTGTTTCAGTTTATTTCTCCAGTACCTCCAGTCCAGCATCACTCATTCCTACCAAGACCACCTTCCCACCCTAAAGGCAGGACATGGGGACTGAGTGTAACTCACGTTGTGGCAGGTCCCAGGGTCAGGGTCCGGCTGTGTGAAGACCTTCTCCTGCCCAGCATTTATTTTAAATGACATATCCTGTTCTTCCCTGTGTCCTGCTCTCCAGGGGCCCAGCCTCCCCTCCATATTTCTCCAGGCCAAATGCAGCTAAACCTACAGCCTGAGCCCAGAGGTCTTATTTCATCAACAGAGCTTCTAAATGCTTGTCTAAAAGCTACTGTTGTAAAAGTTGTCTGGTGTTCATAGACTAGGTAGACAATTAAATTGTGTAAATCAAAAAAATGATTTAATGATGACCAACCTAGGTATTCCAGAGTATAATGGTCCACTTGTAGGATGACATATAGTTTTGGAAACTAGTTTTAAATCCCTACTAGTGAAACACACAAATGTATTTGGATCGTGTTTTGTTCACCCTGCAGCTTTTTATAACGACATTCTCTATTCTCAGTAACAGCCTGTTCATCGTCTATGGTAAATTCCTAGTATTCCTGGAACAGCCTGTTTTCTTTCCTTATGTAAAAAAAAAAGAAAGAAGAAAAACATGAAGCAATGTTGAAATGATCCTCTTTCTACGAAAGGTAAGAGAAGTGCCATCAACAGTAAAGTGAACAATGCCAGATGCTGTTATCACAGCCTAGTCATACCAGGATTACACATTTTATTTTTAGTATCCTAAGGCTTTGTAAATCAGGAATGTAATATGAAAGAATAGGCCTACAAGACTAAAGAAATACAGAGCACTGTTGTTCTACTCATCACTCAAATAGCACACTGTGGTAGGTGGTGTGTACCTGTTATGTTAAAACTTACGGAAAAGCCCTGTTCCATTTTCATTGGCAAAGTCTAGATCGGCAGAAAAACACTACTCATATCATTACTGTAACAAATAGGGAAGAAAGGTCCTATTTAGTGTCATAGATGCTAATTACTCTGTCGGCAGGGAGCTGATGAACCTGGGACTTACATCTTAAATCCTTTCAGCATGCTCTACCACACCAGGCTGCTGTCATGTCCTGAATGATGCTCTACCACACCAGGCTGCTGTCGTGTCCTGAATGATGCTCTACCACACTAGGCTGCTGTCGTGTTCTAAATGATGCTCTACCACACAAGGCTGCTGTCGTGTCCTAAATGATGCTCTACCACACCAGGCTGCTGTCGTGTCCTAAATGATGCTCTACCACACCATGCTGCTGTTGTGTCCTAAATAATGCTCTACCACTCCAGGCTGCTGTCGTGTCCTGCATGATGCTCTACCAAACCATGCTGCTGTTGTGTCCTAAATAATGCTCTACCACACCAGGCTGCTGTCGTGTCCTAAATGATGCTCTACCACACCATGCTGCTGTCGTGTCCTAAATGATGCTCTACTACTCCAGGCTGCTGTCATGTCCTGAAGGATGCTCTACCACTCCAGGCTGCTGTCATGTCCTAAATGATGCTCTACTACTCCAGGCTGCTGTCATGTCCTGAAGGATGCTCTACCACTCCAGGCTGCTGTCATGTCCTAAATGATGCTCTACCACTCCAGGCTGCTGTCATGTCCTAAATGATGCTCTACTACTCCAGGCTGCTGTCATGTCCTAAATGATGCTCTACTACTCCAGGTTGCTGTCATGTCCTAAATGATGCTCTACTACTCCAGGTTGCTGTCATGTCCAAAATAATGCTCTACTACTCCAGGCTGCTGTCGTGTCCTAAATGATGCTCTACCACTCCAGGCTTCTGTCATGTCCTAAATGATGCTCTACTACTTCCGGTTGCTGTCATGTCCTAAATGATGCTCTACTACTCCAGGCTGCTGTCATGTCCTAAATTATGCTCTACTACTCCAGGCTGCTGTCGTGTCCAAAATGATGCTCTACTACTCCAGGCTGCTGTCATGTCCTAAATGATGCTCTACCACTCCAGGCTGCTGTCATGTCCTGAAGGATGCTCTACTACTCCAGGCTGCTGTCATGTCCTGAAGGATGCTCTACTACTCCAGGCTGCAGTCATGTCCTAAATGATGCTCTACTACTCCAGGTTGCTGTCATGTCCTAAATGATGCTCTACCACTCCAGGATGCAGTCATGTCCTAAATGATGCTCTACCACTCCAGGCTGCTGTCATGTCCTAAATGATGCTCTACTACTTCCGGTTGCTGTCATGTCCTAAATGATGCTCTACTACTCCAGGCTGCTGTCATGTCCTAAATGATGCTCTACTACTCCAGGTTGCTGTCATGTCCTAAATGATGCTCTACTACTCCAGGCTGCTGTCATGTCCAAAATGATGCTCTACCACTCCAGGCTGCTGTCATGTCCTAAATGATGCTCTACTACTCCAGGTTGCTGTCATGTCCTAAATAATGCTCTACTACTTCCGGTTGCTGTCATGTCCTAAATAATGCTCTACTACTTCCGGTTGCTGTCATGTCCTAAATGATGCTCTACTACTCCAGGCTGCTGTCATGTCCTGAAGGATGCTCTACTACTCCAGGCTGCTGTCATGTCCTAAATGATGCTCTACTACTCCAGGCTGCTGTCATGTCCTGAAGGATGCTCTACCACTCCAGGATGCAGTCATGTCCTGAAGGATGCTCTACTACTCCAGGCTGCTGTCGTGTCCTAAATGATGCTCTACTACTCCAGGCTGCTGTCATGTCCTAAATGATGCTCTACCACTCCAGGCTGCTGTCATGTCCTGAAGGATGCTCTACTACTCCAGCTGCAGTCATGTCCTAAATGATGCTCTACCACTCCAGGCTGCTGTCATGTCCTAAATGATGCTCTACTACTTCCGGTTGCTGTCATGTCCTAAATGATGCTCTACCACTCCAGGCTGCTGTCATGTCCTGAAGGATGCTCTACTACTCCAGGCTGCAGTCATGTCCTAAATGATGCTCTACCACTCCAGGCTGCTGTCATGTCCTAAATGATGCTCCACTACTTCCGGTTGCTGTCATGTCCTAAATGATGCTCTACCACTCCAGGCTGCTGTCATGTCCTAAATGATGCTCTACTACTCCAGGCTGCTGTCATGTCCTAAATGATGCTCTACTACTCCAGGCTGCTGTCATGTCCTGAAGGATGCTCTACTACTCCAGGCTGCAGTCATGTCCTAAATGATGCTCTACTACTCCAGGTTGCTGTCATGTCCTAAATGATGCTCTACTACTTCCGGTTGCTGTCATGTCCTAAATAATGCTCTACCACTCCAGGCTGCTGTCATGTCCTAAATGATGCTCTACTACTTCCGGTTGCTGTCATGTCCTAAATGATGCTCTACTACTCCAGGCTGCTGTCATGTCCTGAAGGATGCTCTACTACTCCAGGCTGCTGTCATGTCCTGAAGGATGCTCTACCACTCCAGGATGCAGTCATGTCCTAAATGATGCTCTACCACTCCAGGCTGCTGTCATGTCCTAAATGATGCTCTACTACTTCCGGTTGCTGTCATGTCCTAAATGATGCTCTACTACTCCAGGCTGCTGTCATGTCCTAAATGATGCTCTACTACTCCAGGTTGCTGTCATGTCCTAAATTATGCTCTACTACTCCAGGCTGCTGTCATGTCCAAAATGATGCTCTACCACTCCAGGCTGCTGTCATGTCCTAAATGATGCTCTACTACTCCAGGTTGCTGTCATGTCCTAAATAATGCTCTACTACTTCCGGTTGCTGTCATGTCCTAAATAATGCTCTACTACTTCCGGTTGCTGTCATGTCCTAAATGATGCTCTACTACTCCAGGCTGCTGTCATGTCCTAAATGATGCTCTACTACTCCAGGCTGCTGTCATGTCCTAAATGATGCTCTACTACTCCAGGCTGCTGTCATGTCCTAAATGATGCTCTACTACTCCAGGATGCAGTCATGTCCTAAATGATGCTCTACTACTCCAGGCTGCTGTCGTGTCCTAAATGATGCTCTACTACTCCAGGCTGCTGTCGTGTCCTAAATGATGCTCTACTACTCCAGGCTGCTGTCGTGTCCTAAATGATGCTCTACTACTCCAGGCTGCTGTCATGTCCTGAAGGATGCTCTACTACTCCAGGATGCAGTCATGTCCTAAATGATGCTCTACTACTCCAGGATGCAGTCATGTCCTAAATGATGCTCTACTACTCCAGGCTGCTGTCATGTCGTAAATGATAGTCTCTGGTTATGCTCACTGTTGACAAGTTGATGATCGTACAAAAGAAGACCTCTAGACACACACAAAATCATTCAGACACACACACATTCACGAAGACATCTCCACCATCTGGAGAAGTTGAACATGTGGTTCAAACAGCTGGCAACAAACCACCACCCCAACGGGAACCCACAGATACCCCTGTGTCCTCTTCCCTGGTATGTGCCTGAGCCAACATGTTCAGCCACCACTGTGTAACATTGATATTTTAACACTTATCAGTAATGCATGGTTGTATGCTATGTATGAATGGACTCCAGATTCATATGGAAACATCTGTACAACGTATGGCTATGGTAACTGGAGAAGGCTGTTTGGAAATGCATTTAAGAATAAAAATATTACCAAGATCAATTACTCTATTTTGGCCTGTGTGGGTATTTTGGCCTGTGTGGGTATACTTTATAAACACTTCTGTGCTGTGTAATAGAAGCCTGCTGGAATGACAGTCTACAGGCAGTGCAGGGTCATTGAGGCCAGATGAGAAAGAGTTTATTTGTGGTTTGGTAAAAACAACTGTATGTCACAGTATGTGGACTTTATGTAAATTGAGGCAATCCAAGTAGAATAACAGAGCCTTCAACACTTGTCTACATTGGCCTTTCAGATGTAAATTTTTTTATTTGAATTATGTCTGATTCCAATCGAAACATTGATTAAAAAACATGCTTACATGAGGTCAAAATGCCAGTATAGTATGTTGGTTTTTAACCCCGCCACATACCTCACAGTCTCCAAATCAGATGAAATTATTATCATCTGAATGAATCCTGTTAGTTATGTTTAGGGAGTCATGTTTCTGTTGTCCATAAGGATAGTGTGAATATTACACCCCTGAAATGTTTACTAAGTATTAAACCAAAGGACTGATCTCTGTCTCCCTGTGCCTCTGATCCAGCAGGGCGGCGATAGTGTGAAGATTAAAAGCTTATCCAATTAGCCACCCGCTGAGACCTGCTGAGCCAATCAGGCCCATCTAAAGCCTGTGGTCACACTGGAGTGCTGCCGGACAGGCCCAGATCAGCTGGGTCAAACAGAGGAGAATGTCTCAGGGCTGCCCATGCAGGGGGAACTACAATGTCTTAGAATGGGGGAGCCCTGTCTCCTCTCTTTCCTGGCTAATCTTCAATGAACACGCTGTTCCTCAAATAGTTCTTGAACAACGATATCAGAGGGGGAAAAAGCTTGGATTACTCGAGCATGAGTAACGACACCACTGCACACAGAGACCCCACACTGTGCTTTTTAGACCACTGTTTAGGCTGACTTAAAACTGAGGGGTTCTGTGTGACGGATTTGTTTGTTCACTTTCAATTATATGGGGATCAATTTAAGATCCGGCTATGTTTTGTTGATCTAGATATTTCAGTGATGACATGGTGTCCTATTGTCCTACACCTCTTCTGTCTTTTTACACATCCATCTGCAGGAATTGCTGTGTTCTGACTGTCCTCCGGTTTTGTCTTCTGGACTGAAATGTCATTGTTGCATCCAACAATATCAAACCTGTCTTTATCAAAATAAAGACAGGATAAATATAAGAGGATGAGTCAATGAGCACTAAAATTGACACTCACAAAATCACAGTGAGACCATTGTGAGAAGGTCCCTGACACATTACTACCAATCATTCGTGTCTCTACCTAGTCCTCTTCGTCCTGGGTGGGACATAAAGCCGCAACAATCTTCTTCTGTCTTTGACCTCAGTCCCATGTCAGTCATAACAAGCAGGGAGCTCATTCATCAGGATTTGTGCTGACACTGTGGTCACAAAATCTGCAGAATGAAAAACAATTCAGTGAACCCATTGTTTCCTTCAAAACACTGCCCTCTGCAGGAAATTAGGGGTAAACAGAAATCATGACAGTTTGGCATTTGGCATAAAAGGTCTTTCAGGCTAGAATGCATAAAGAGGTCTGTATTAGGCTGTACCAAATACTTAATCTTTGGTGTGAGACATTCTAAAGAGGGAGTGAGTCTTGTATTTCGATGTTCTTCGTATTTCTATTGACTATGCGAGTCTAGAGGTCAAATGCAGCTTTTCACAAAATACGCTCTTTCATTAGGGTGCCAAAGTTCATAGGATTATGACTTTTTTCCCTCATTTGTCATCATGGCAAAGACAAGCCTGCGCTCCAGCTCACATGGTCATAAATGGGTGTCTTCAACACAGCTGGGTGGTCTGAGCCGGATGTGACCCCAATAAAGACGCCTACACCGAGTGGCTGCCCTTGCATGACCCTCACTTTTGTTGAGGCTTCAAGGGGCATTGAGTCAAAACACATTATGCAAAAAAGGACAGCTATGAAGTCAGCCAATGTACCCACCTGCTTCATTCTTGTTATTGGAGGAGCCATGGAAGGAGAAGCAGAGGAGAGTGTGCTTGCCTGGATGGTGGAGCGTAATCTAAAGCACTATAGAAATGAAATATAATATTATTAGAGGTTCTGTCAAACTTATCACACAATTCACGTTGCAGCATGAGTCATTGGACAAAATTATGAGAGAAAATTGAGTCCATTGAGCCCATTGAAAGGTTTGAAACATTGTAATCTCTCCCTCAACGGGGTCAAATATGGTCCAAACGTTTTGTCTGAGCATGCACAGAGGCGCTCCTGGGCCAACCGTTGCTACCTCCATGGCTATGAAAAAAGTTTAGTTGGCAATCAGTGTTGAAGCTACAAAGTGAGAGTGCTTCGTAAATGTTTACCAGTAGGCTGGCGATACACAAGATGTTTCACTTCTTGAGCTTGATGCTGTTTATATTGGTACGCCATTGCTAGCTAACTAGACTTTAGTCATCTCTTCTGAACTGATTACTGTGTTCATCAAATCGATCAGAAAAAAATCCAGATTAATATCACATAGCTAGTGGACCCTACAAAAACTCCATTCATTTTCCCATAGGCTTTGTTCAACGAACCATGGTGGAGGTAGTGCCAACAATAAGATGCCATTATTGCATTATTACATTTTCTAAACCCAGAGGTCCAACATTACAAGACTTCCGGGAACACTTGCCAAGCAGACTCTGCAGACCAGACCGGGTTTTGAGAAGTCAATGAGAGAAGTGAACATTTATTCCTAGTTCATTTTTTAAGTCTAAAGGCACAACCTAGACTTGAGGCCAATGTCTTGAAGGAAAATTCCACCCAAAACAAACTTTTTGTATTTGTTTCATTGCTGATATACCGTGGCAAGAAAAAGTATGTGAACCCTTTGGGATTACCTGGACTTTTGCATAAATTGGTCATAAAAATTGATCTGATCTTTATTTAGGTCACAACAATAGACAAACATAGTTTGCTTAAAATAATAACACACAAACAATTATAAATGTTCATGTCTTTATTGAACACACTGTGTAAACATTCACAGTGCAGGGTGGGGAAAGTATGTGAACCCTTGGATTTAATAACTGGTTGACCCTCCTTTGGCAGCAATAACCTCAACCAAACGTTTTCTGTAGTTGCGGATCAAACCTGCATAAAGGTCAGGAGGAATTTTGGACCGTTCCTCTTTACAAAGCTGTTTCAGTTCAGCAATATTCTTGGGATGTCTGGTGTGAACCGCTCTCTTGAGGTCATGCCACAGCATCTCAATCGGGTTGAGGTCAGGACTCTGACTGGGCCACTCCAGAAGGTGTATTTTCTTCTGTTGATTTACTTCTGTGTTTTGGGTCGTTGTCCTGTTGCATCACCCAACTTCTGTTGAGCTTCAATTGGCGGACAGATTGCCTAGCATTCTCCTGCAAAATGTCTTGATAAACTTGGGAATTCATTTTCCCGTTGATGATAGCAAGCTGTCCAGGCCCTGAGGCAGCAAAGCAGCTCCAAACCATGATGATCCCTCCACCATACTTTACAGTTGGAATGAGGTTTTGATGTTGGTGTGCGGTGCCTTTTTTTCTCCACACACAGTGTTGTGTGTTCCTTCCAAACAACTCAACTTTAGTTTCATCTGTCCACAGAATATTTTGCCAGTAGCGCTGTGGAACATCCAGATGCTCTTTTGCAAACTTCAGATGTGCAACAATGGACAGGAGTGGCTTCTTCCGTGGTGTCCTCCCATGAACACCATTCTTGTTTAGTGTTTTACGTATCACAGACACGTCAGCGGAGATGTTAGCATGTTCCAGAGATTTCTGTACGTTTTTAGCTGACACTTTAGGATTCTTCTAAACCTCATTGAGCATTCTGCACTATGCTCTTGCAGTCATCTTTGCAGGACGGCCACTCCTAGGGAGAGTAGCAACAGTGCTGAACTTTCTCAATTTATAGACAATTTGTCTTACAGTGGACTGATGAACATCAAGGCTTTTAGATATATTTTTGTAACCCTTTCCAGCTTCATGCAAGTCAACAATTCTTAATCTTAGGTCTAGTGAGATCTCTTTTGTTCGAGGCATGGTTCACATCAGGCAATGCTTCTTGTGAATAGCAAACTCAAATTTGGAGTGTTTTTATAGGGCAAGGCAGCTCTAATCTCATCTCATTGATTGGACTCCAGGTTAGCTGACTCCTAACTCCAATTAGCATTTGGAGATGTTATTAGCCTAAGGGTTCACATGCTTTTTCCAACCTACATTGTGAATGTTTCAATGATGCATTCAATATGGACAAGAAAAATACAATAATTTGTGTGTTATTAGTTTAACTGTGTTTGTCTGTTGAGATCTAATTTTATGACCAATTTATGCAGAAATCCAGATAATTCCAAAGGTTTCACATACTTTGTCTTGCCACTGTAGTCCCAAAATTTTGACTTGCAAAACCAGCATCATATGATGCAAAATGCATCATATGGGCCAGATTTCTGTATTTTGAAAGCTACATATTTTGAAACGTTGATAGCTGACAAGCAAAACACTTGGGACTAAATCAACAACAGACTAATGAAACAAATACCAAAAGACAGTTTTCGGGTGGAGTTTTCCTTTAACTTTAAGTAGCTCAACATATTATTACTCCATCCTCGCACAGTTCGGAGCGAGATTGCCGTTAGACTCAATGATATGCAGAAATCATGGATTGCTGATGCTATGTTATTGCCCCTTGAGGCTTTGAAGCCACCGATCGGCCACATTGAGCTCCACAGTGGATGCTTCATAATACCCATAAAACCTAGAGGTCAAACACGAAAATGGTTCCAATTGTTTTTCCACCATTCATTACTCGCATAGGATATTTTAGAAACACTTCAAATTAAGTATGTGTTTGGTGTAGGCTTACCTTGTTGTGACGTTTTGATAACCGGGTAGGCCAGCATTGTAAATAAGAATTTGTTCTTAACTGACTTGCCTGGTTAAATAAATGAAAATAATTTTAAAAACATGTAATTCTGTCTCGGTGTCACACCCTGACTTTAGTATTCTTTGTTTTCCTTGTTATTTTGGTTAGGTCAGGGTGTGACATGGGTGATGTATGTGTTTTTGTCTTGTCTAGGGGTTTTTGTATGTTTATGGGGCTGTCTCCATTCTGAGGGGCAGCTCGGGACTGAGGGGCAGCTCGGGACTAAAGGGCAGCTCAGGACTGAGGGGCAGCTCAGGACTGAGGGGCAGCTCAGGACTGAGGGGCAGCTCGGGACTGGCTGACGACTCTGGAAGATCCTGGCTGACTGGCGGCCCTGGCGGATCCTGGCTGACTGGCGGCTCTGGCGGATCCTGGCTGACTGGCGGCTCCGGAGGATCCTGGCTGACTGGCGGCTCCGGAGGATCCTGGCTGACTGGCGGCTCTGGCGGCTCCTTGCAGACTGGACAGGCGGGAGACTCTAGCGGCGCTGGACAGGCGGGAGACTCTAGCGGCGCTGGACAGGCGGGAGACTCTAGCGGCGCTGGACAGGCGGGAGACTCTAGCGGCGCTGGACAGGCGGGAGACTCTAGCGGCGCTGGACAGGCGGGAGACTCTAGCGGCGCTGGACAGGCGGGAGACTCTAGCGGCGCTGGACAGGCGGGAGACTCTAGCGGCGCTGGACAGGCGGGAGACTCTAGCGGCGCTGGACAGGCGGGAGACTCTAGCGGCGCTGGACAGGCGGGAGACTCTAGCGGCGCTGGACAGGCGGGAGACTCTAGCGGTGCTGGAGGGGAGGAAGGCTCTAGCGGTGCTGGACAGGCGAGGCGCACTGTAGGCCTGGTGCGTGGTGCCGGCGCTGGTGATACTGGGCTAAGGACACGCACCTCAGGGCGAGTGCGGGGAGGAGGAACAGGGAGTACTGGGCTCTGGACACGCACAGGAAGCCTGGTGCGGGGGGCTGCCACCAGAGGGCTGGTGCGTGTAGGTGGCACTGGATAGACCGGACCGTGCAGGCGCACTGGAGCTCTTGAGCACCGAGCCTGCCCAACCTTACATGGTTGAATGCTCCCGGTCGCCCTGCCAGTGCGGCGAGGTGGAATAGCCCGCACTGGGCTGTGCAGGGCGAACCGGGGACACCATGCGTAAAGGATGGTGCCATGTACGCCGGCCCAAGGAGACGCACTGGAGACCAGATGCGTAGAGCCGGCTTCATGGCACCTGGCTCGATGCCCACTCTAGCCCGGCCAATGCGAGGAGCTGGTATGTACCGCACCGGGCTATGCACCTGCACTGGGGACACCTTGCGCTCCACAGCATAACATGGTGCCTGCCCGGTCTCTCTCGCCCTCCGGTAAGCACAGGAAGTTGGCGCAGGTCTCCTACCTGGCTTCGCCAAACTTCCTGTGTGCACCCCCAATACATTTTTGGGGCTGACTCTCGGGCTTCCGGCCCTGCTTCCGTGCTGCCTCTTCAAACCGCCACCTCTCCGCTTTGGCTGCCTCCAGCTCTGCCTTGGGGCTGCGATATTCCCCCAGCTGCGTCCAGGGTCCATCTCCATCCTGTATCTCCTCCCAAGTCCAATAGTCCTGACATTGCTGCTCCTCCTGCCGCTGCCTGTAACCACGCTGCTTGGTCCTGTACTGGTGGGTGATTCTGTCCATGCTGATTTCCTCCTCTTCGTCTGAAGAGGAGATGTAGCAGGGATCGGACCAATACACAGCGTAGTTCGTGCTCAACATGTTTTAATTAAAGACGATAACGTGAACATTACACAAAATAACAACCGAAAAGTGGCACAACCGAAACAGTCCTATCTGGTATAGAGACAGGAAACAATCACCCACAAAGTACCCACAGAATATGGCTGCCTAAATATGGTTCCCAATCAGAGACAACGATAGACAGCTGCCTCTAATTGAGAACCAATCTAGGAAACCATAGACATACAAAATACCTAGAACGGAAACAGCCCCATAAACATACAAAAAACCCTAGACAAGACAAAACACATACATCACCCATGTCACACCCTGACCTAACCAAAATAACAAGGAAAACAAAGAATACTAAAGTCAGGGTGTGACACTCAGACAAGGTGAGTTTCATCAATATTTGCCTCAATTTACTTTCAAAAATTCGAAATATTAATTAGCAACAGAGAAGACCCCATGCAAGACTTCCTGCAGGAAGCTCTAGCCGACACTGTCAGCTACCATTCACCAGCGCAATCAGAGGCCTTCTGTGCCCAATCCATGTGGAATCCATGTACTATATTGAAATTAATTGAATAAAGTGTTGAACTTCTTGTCCCATTTCTCTCTGTCTTAGCTAGCCACTAACTAAACTTTAGCTAGCTAGCTAGTTAGCAAAGCAGTAGATAAACAAGATATTTTGTTTTACTTAGCCTAGATAATTGTTTGTACAGTATGTCAACTATTTCAGACCTCATGGTATTTTTCAAGGATGAGGATGAGCATTAAAAGGGGAGAAGATCACTATAAATCTGGCCATGTGGAGGAGGGCAGCTATAATGAGGGCAACTTACCAGTTTGGTCAGGGCCAGCATGAGGAATAAAGTGTATCCTGTGTAGCTATTAAGTAAAGATTGAGCATTTTAGCAATACAATGTGTTCTACACAACTGTCAACATTCTACAAGGAAAGAGCCACATAATCAACATTATATAATCATTAACCAGATTACCCTGGATACCAGACTTAGATGAGTCATAACTCAGTTCTAGAATGTTGTCATTAACGAGAATGAATATATAAAAACACATTTTTATTGTAACCCTGGACAAGCACACCCAATTCAATTTGTCATCAAACCCTTAATGAGTTGAATGAGGTGTGTTTGTCCAGGGCTACAATGAAAATGTGTTCTGTTGGGGTACTGGAGGACCAGGGTTGGTGTACTGTTGGGGTACTGGAGGACCTGGGTTGGTGTACTGTTGGGGGTACTGGAGGACCAGGGTTGGTGTACTGTTGGGGTACTGGAGGACCAGGGTTGGTGTACTGTTGGGATACTGGAGGACCAGAGTTGGTGTACTTTTGGGGTACTGGAGGACCAGGGTTGGTGTACTGTTGGGGTACTGGAGGACCAGGGTTGGTGTACTGTTGGGGTACTGGAGGACCAGGGTTAGTGTACTGTTGGGGTACTGGAGGACCAGGGTTGGGAAAGACTGACCTGGAAACACATGGAGGAGAGATGTACAGGAAGAAATGACTGAGAATGGCATCAACTGGCCTATGCTACTTATAGGAGCCATGGGCTTAAGTCAAGTCAGTCATTTGATTAGTCATGCTCAACAGATGCAGTCATTGGAACAAAACGGTTTTTGCTGTTTGCATGGCAAAAATGTTGAGCCCATCCCCAACAGCTTGAAGAAACACCTGGAGGGAATAATAAGGAACTTCTATTGGAAGTGAACCACAACTAGGCTACTAACTAAACACTATGCAGCCAACCCTCACTCACTGGACAATGAGTTGACTCAATCCATGTTCTTACAACACAGAGAACATCACTTGTGGCAAATGTTTCCCTAAGAATGCTGAGCTGAAAAATCATATGAGTATTTAGCACTATGTGGATGGGACATTCCTGCTGGGATGGAAGATTTATCTGGAATGCTCAACTAGATGATCAGGACAGTCAGTTTAGGGTACTATTTGCGACAACTGTACTTCTGATTCTGATTCTCAAGAGGAAAGTTAATTCGCTGTGAGATCACTAAGGAGGACCAACAGTGGTTGAGGGATCATCTGAAAGGGACTGACATGTCTAACTGACTTCACAGGTTCTTTGATTAGTCATGTACAACAGATGCATTCATGGAACAAAACAGTTTCTGTGGTTTGTATGGAAAAAACATTGAGCCCACAACATGCACCTCAGTGAGAATATTCTGTAACTGTCATGGTGGACGTGCCTGAAACGTCAATGTTTCCATTGAGCTCCAAATGAGAAGTAAGTATAATTCGTTAGGACTAACCCTAAGAAAATCCTCTGGACTGCTTAACTAGAGAGACAGCGAGAGAGAGAGCGCACATCTAAGGATCGGAGAGACATCACTTCCGGCAGATCTCCTTGCCGAGGGAGGCATTGAACATCATGCACTGTTTCTCATAGGGGCCTGAAGATGTCCTGCATGTCATGCCTTATGTCTAAAACATGGGATAAAGGGGAGACAAGATCTCAAAATTCAATGTTTTATCACATTTGATGAGTTACTAACTGTAACGCCGGGAGAGTGATGGGTGTGGAGTCAGACGTAGAGAGCAGAAGGTAGGCGGGAAAAAACACTTTAATGTCCTCAATCACAGTAACAAGTACAAACATGGGTGAAGCCCAAAACACAGGCACAACAAACCCAAAACCACTGTTACAAAAATACCGGACAGCGAAAACCCAAAAGTCAACAACACCACTAACGTAAAATAACCACAAGCCCGCACAAACACCCGCGGGCTAAACAAACTTAAATAACACCCATCCCAAAACCCCAACAAGGAACAGGTGAAAACAATTAGACAAAAACAAACAAAAAGGAAAAAGGGATCGGTGGCAGCTAGTAGACCGGCGACGACGACCGCCGAGCGCCACCCGAACAGGAAGGGGAGCCACCTTCGGTGGTATTCGTGACACTAACTTGTCCGTCCACATTCTCGATCTGCTGTAGTCCCTACACCTGGACTCTCGCACTCGGATCACACTGGCACAGGAGGTCCATGCATCGGATGGCCTCAGGGATACACTCCTGTTGGACTGGAAAACAAAAACACTTGGTCAGTGGTGGGTCTTTTTCAAAGCTGTATCACTATCTTATCTGGACAATAAATGCATTGTTTACCACAACACAAACATACCTTGGACAATGTGACAAGTGGTCCCTCAACACCCAATCCTAAATCATGAGAACCATACACAAACATACTGTGCAGATATACATTTCAGCCACACCTGTTGCTGACAGGTGTAGAAAATCGAGCACAAAGCCATGCAATCTCCATAGACACACATTGCCAGGAGAATGGCCTTACTGAAGAGCTCAGTGACTTTCAACGTGGCACCATCACAGGATACCACCTTTCCAACAAGTCAGTTCATCAAATTTCTGCCCTGCTAGAGCTGCTCCGGTCAACTGTACGTGCTGTTATTTTGAAGTGAAAACATCTAGGAACAACAACGGCTCAGCCACAAAGTGGTAGGCCACACAAGCTCACAGAACGGGACTGCCAAATGCTGAAGCATGTAGCCCATAAAAATAGTCTGTCCTCGGTTACAACACTCACTACCGAGTTCCAAACTGGTCCAAACTGGAAACTCATTAAATGGGTTTCCATGGCCGAGCAGCCGCGCACACAAGCCTAAAATATCCATGCGCAATGCCAAGTGTCGGCTGGAGTGGTGTAAAGCTTGCCACCATTGGACTCTGGAACAGTGGAAACGCCTTATCTGGAGTGATGAATCACGCTTCAGCATCTTGGAGTCCGATGGACGAATCTGGGTTTGGCGGATGCCACGAGAATGCTACCTGCCCGAACGCATAGTGCCAACTGTAAAGTTGGGGGAAGGAGGAATAATGGTTTGGGCTAGGCCCCTTAGTTCCAGTGAAGGGAAATCTTAACGCTACAGCATACAATTACATTCTAGACGATTCTCTGCTTCCAACTCTGTGGCAACAGTTTTGGGAAGGCCCTTTCCTGTTTCAGCATGACAATGCCCCGTGCACAAAGCGAGGTTCATATAGAAATGGTTTGTCGAGATCGGTGTGGAAGAACTTGACTGGCCTGAAATTTAACTGACCTCAAAATGATACATTATTTTTAAAGGTTAATGACCTTAGATTTCAGCATTTGTGGCATCCATTTCAAGGAAAATCCTAATTTACCTCAAATGTCTCATTGCTCTTACCATCATTGGTGTTGCTACTCCTAGTGGTTGCACAAAGTTAAAATAATGGTCAAAAAATATTTAAAGTCATAAAGCTACCATATTAGTTGATTTAGAATGGGAAGATCTTGTCTAAAAAAAGGTTTTCCCAAAACGACATGCCCAAATGCCAACATAAGACGAGTCAGCAGCTAGCCAGCTAGCCAATTTTCAGTTGACGCAATAATTTTCTCAGTCAAACACATTACCCAAAATGCACTGTGTGTCTATTGTTTACCAGGTCATGTAATCTTTGGTGTAAAAGTCAACTTTAACAGAGAGCACATTATCTATCCACTGGGCTGCAATATCATCCTCAAAATCCTAACAAAAAAGAAACAGGAGTTAATGCATGGCCACACTAACAACGTCTCCTGTGTCACTGTGTCCCAAGGTGGAAAGTATGTTGCCTCATGGTCAGGTCACTTTTATGGGCTTCAAGGTAATGGACTAATGCAAAGATGAAAGAAAAATGGATGGGCAGAAAACTTTGATGAAAGATAATTAGCTGGCCTTTATCATTCTTTGAACAGGATGATGTTTTAATATGGGACTTTGCCATGAGAAGAATATATGCTCACCTGCAGCTCCACAAAGCCTAAGTGGGAGGATTGGCCTTCTCCCCTCAATGTCAAGTACAGGGTGACCCTTGGGGACCAGGATGATGGCAGTTTTTGTCAAACTTTGTGAAATACTGACATTTGACTCAGATCCTCTGTTATAATATAGTAGTTACAAATAGGTGTATTCATACATTTGAACTGAATAACTGTGTGTGTCTATAATTTCCATATAGTGGTGTGTAAAATAGAAAACAGAGAAGCCATTTGTGGAAGCCCAGTCTCAGCCCACAGTGGTGGTCACTGCCTTACTCTGCAATACTCCAACACAAGTGACAGCATCTTCGTATGGGCAGAACAGTATGTATATCTAAATAGAGCTATTTTTGTATAACTTTGGCTTGGCACACCTTCTAATGAAATGTCACAGCTATGGGCCTATAAGGATCTGGATCATCTTCTTGTAACGACACTCTCCGCGTTTGGGAACTTGATCTTCCCCACAAGATTACACACACACAATGTCAGACAGGGCAGCCGAAAACAATTGTGAAATGCATTTGGGTAATTATAATATCAGAACACAGGGCTCTATGCTGACCTTTCATACAAGGAGTACATGTGCACCTATGTTGAAAAATGTAGGCACACACAAAGAAATTAAGTCGCACTGTAGAGCCCTGAAACATTCAAACACGTGAATAGTATGACCCTTTGTGAGAGCGTCATTTCCTCAGCATACTGCAGTAAATCTTGCAGCAGTTTGCAACCTGAATAACTTGTTACTTCTTGGTACAGATCCCTGAGGAAGGCAGCTATCTCTACTGTGGCACCAGTGGGGATATCCTGAAAGTCAGTCTCAAGACCAAGCTTCTTAATGGGCCGTGGCCCAGTGAAACAGAAGTTCAGCAAGGTGGCTTCAAAAAAGGAACACAGTAAGAGGAGTTTAATATCTGGCTTAGTTAGATAGACTGCAGTACAGAACTCAGAACTCAGCATGCATTTCCCCTTGTTGTCTACATGGGGTGAACACAATCTGTGATGAAGACAGGCAACATACTCTCGGCTCAGGAGATGGCATGTTCACTCTGTTCAGGAGCCTCATCCAACTTCAAACACATCAAGTGAGTCTAGTGTCTGGAATGGAGGTCTTTATTCACTTTTATAGTTATTCTCTCACTTCAGTAATCCTGTGTGCATCTTCCAACACCACTGTACTACTCAAGGAACACTACCTGTACATGTATTCTTTGGTTTCTACTCTTTGGCAGGAAGGTTCAGCTGGAAAGGGGTGACATCCATAGTGCCCCGTGGTAATGGTCACCAGTTCTTTGTGGGCACAGAGGCAACACAGATCTGCCATTTCAGCTACACTGACTTCAAAGAGGAGTTCATCACCTGATCACCTCCAGCCATAACAACGCCGTGAACGATGTGAGGGAAACAACAGGCTAAAAGGTCACATAATATACGCCATCACATTCCATTTGTGTGCAGGGTCAGTCCCCTACTGAATACAAATAGGAAACTGATTCTGCTTGACTGGCTGTTCATTTTGAAGCCCATTGAAACCAGTAGAGGGGGCTACACAATCATTTGGTAACCTGGTATATATATATATATATATATATATGTTAAGTCTTGTTTTCCAATAGATGGCAGTATTGACTCAATACAGTGTTTGCCTTATGCTAGCCTTCAAATGTATGCCATGTAACCATGCTTGGAAAAGCCTCCGGTAATATACGTCAGGTGCATTCCGGTAATGTTATTCTACGTGACAATTAAATTCTAAAACGTACTTACGTGTCCGGTGCCAACAATCTAAGAAGCAAGATACTGCATCCTCCAAAGTTTATCAGAGTCATTGTCAATAGCTAAATAAATTCATTATGGGCTGATAAGTGCTTTAATTTAATGTATATATCTTGATGTATGTATGTATGTCTCACAGTGGCTCATCTGAGCTCTTTGCCACGTTCTGAGAATGACATCTGGATGTGGCATACGGAGACCTCTGAAGAAGTGCTACATATCACTGTGCCCAACATGAACTGGCTGCAACGCTGTGGAATTAATGATTGACGGCAGGAGCATCATCAGTGGGGGATTTCCCATTCCATTTCTTAGCAGCAGAAACTCAGGGGCTTTCTATTGTAAGCCATGTCTGCTGTCTGGAAATGCAAATGCATTCCTCTGGTGGTGATTTAGTTGGGCAACAACAGTTGTGCCATTTTTAACTCGGATGAAAGAAAAACAATACTTTCTGTCACGCATTCATGTTTGTATTTCTCCCAGTCATTGACTTTTTGTGTTGTTTTCTTTCAGCCTGGAATGATGATAAGATCTGTGGCTTCACTCCTGAGACTAGCAGGCTGATGACTGTGCACAACCCCCACAGCATGGGTGTGAGTGACAGCCATCGCCACCACCAGAGGCTGCAAGACGATTGCCAGCGGGAAGGGAGGGACAGGTAAAGATCAAGAAGATAAAGCACCATGGAGATAAAGATAAACAACAATGATGGAGATAAAGCACCATAGAGATATAGATAAACAACAATGATGGAGATAAAGCACCATAGAGATATAGATAAACAACAATGATGGAGATAAAGAACCATGGAGATATAGATAAACAACAATGATGGAGATAAAGCACCATAGAGATATAGATAAACAACAATGATGGAGATAAAGCACCATAGAGATATAGATAAACAACAATGATGGCGATGAAGAACCATGAGCATTACAAAGTACATATAGGGTCACCGTTGATAATGGCCATTTTCCGAGGGTGTCTGTCTCAAGGTGAGTTGGGATATGCAAAAATACACATTTCCAATTCACACATGCATATTAATACACACTTTTACATGCATGAAATAGGACAAATATAAGCGCCCACCAAATTATATAATTATAGATACCTATAGTTAGTGGGCATGAAACCTCTGCACTGTGTTAGGGCCTACCAGATAAACAACGTTTTCAAAAACCACAAGCCTTGGCTCATGTTTATTCATAACAGAATCTGGTTACAATGCTATTGATATGAAGAAAGGACTATTAGTTTAGCAAATAGTATTTGATTTTAACAGTGAAACAAATAGAAGCAACAGATACTGTATACTCTGGTTAGAAGTGTCTGCTACCACCCTGAGGAGTACCAGATCATCACTAGTAGCACAGACAGAAAGGAACATCCACAGTAGGATATAGAAGAGCATTTACTGAGGTCAGACTCATTTGTACAACAGACTAAAGTATTGAGGGAGAATTAAACTCTGATTGGGTTAATGACTACCATAGTATTTATTTAGTTATTACCATGGAAACACAATGGATTATTGATCGCACAGTGAGTCGTGTGTGAGCGCCATCACCTTGCCACTGGTCATATTTTAGTGCCAGATGTCATAGTAGCGTAATGCAGTGACAATGACAGTGCATTGTATTCTCTACTAAGGGATCGTTTGTTCCTAAAGCAGACGGCATAGCTATGACTCAGGCAACCAGATGGTCTCTGTCACCCATTTCATCGAGGATGATGTTAACTTCTTCACAGAGAAAACCTAATTGGAAAATGATCTCTCCTTGTTTAACTTAAAACATATATATTTCACTGGTGGACCAGAGCAATCCATTGAGTAGCACACTAACATCACATAAAATATTGTTATTTTGAGGTATTCCACAGAGATCATTTCTCTTGAGGCTTGGTTTTCGTAGTATTATAATTGAGTATTTCATGAGTACAATCCATATGTCTTCATGATGGACGTTTGGACCTGATTTTTTAGATTCAGGACTCTGGATCAAACTGCAGCACTTTCAAAGAAACACCTTTTCTATTTATCTTTAACTGAGGGGGAGTGTTTTGTGTATAAATAGAATATACTTTTTGCTAGCATAATTTCTTTACATCAATAGACTAGGTGCAGTGGGGAGAACAAGTATTTGATACACTGCCGATTTTGCAGGTTTTCTAACTTACAAAGCATGTAGTGAAAATCCAGAAAATCACATTATATGATTTTTAATTAATTAATTTGCATTTCTTGCATGACATAAGTATTTGATACATCAGAAAAGCAGAACTTAATATTTGGTACAGAAACCTTTGTTTGCAATTACAGAGATCATACGTTTCCTGTAGTTCTTGTCCAGGTTTGCACACACTGCAGCAGGGATTTTAGCCCACTCCTCCATACAGACCTTCTCCAGATCCTTCAGGTTTCGGGGCTGTTGCTGGGCAATACGGACTTTCAGCTCCCTCCAAAGATTTTCTATTGGGTTCAGGTCTGGAGACTGGCTAGGCCACTCCAGGACCTTGAGATGCTTCTTACGGAGCCACTCTTTTGTTGCCCTGGCTGTGTGTTTCGGGTCATTGTCATGCTGGAAGACCCAGCCACGACCCATCTTCAATGCTCTTACTGAGGGAAGGAGGTTGTTGGCCAAGATCTCACGATACATGGCCCCATCCATCCTCCCCTCAATACGGTGCAGTCGTCCTGTCCCCTTTGCAGAAAAGCATCCCCAAAGAATGATGTTTCCACCTCCATGCTTCACGGTTGGGATGGTGTTCTTGGGGTTGTACTCATCCTTCTTCTTCCTCCAAACACGGCGAGTGGAGTTTAGACCAAAAAGCTCTATTTTTGTCTCATCAGACCACATGACCTTTTCCCATTCGTCCTCTGGATCATCCAGATGGTCATTGTCAAACTTCAGACGGGCCTGGACATGCGCTGGCTTGAGCAGGGGGACCTTGCGTGCGCTGCAGGATTTTAATCCATGACGGTGTAGTGTGTTACTAATGGTTTTCTTTGAGACTGTGGTCCCAGCTCTCTTCAGGTCATTAACCAGGTCCTGCCGTGTAGTTCTGGGCTGATCCCTCACCTTCCTCATGATCATTGATGGCCCACGAGGTGAGATCTTGCATGGAGCCCCAGACCGAGGGTGATTGACCATCATCTTGAACTTCTTCCATTTTCTAATAATTGCGCCAACAGTTGTTGCCTTCTCACCAAGCCTCTTGCCTATTGTCCTGTAGCCCATCCCAGCCTTGTGCAGGTCTACAATTGTATCACTGATGTCCTTACACAGCTCTCTGGTCTTGGCCATTGTGGAGAGGTTGAAGTATGTTTGATTGAGTGTGTGGACAGGTGTCTTTTACACAGGTAACGAGTTCAAATAGGTGCAGTTAATACAGGTAATGAGTGGAGAACAGGAGGGATTCTTAAAGAAAAACTAACAGGTCTGTGAGAGATGGAATTCTTACTGGTTGGTAGGTGATCAAATACTTATGTCATGCAATAAAATGCAAATTAATTACTTAAAAATCATACAATGTGATTTTCTGGATTTTTGTTTTAGATTCCGTCTCTCACAGTTGAAGTGTACCTATGGTAAAAATTACAGACCTCTACATGCTTTGTAAGTAGGAAAACCTGCAAAATCGGCAGTGTATCAAATACTTGTTCTCCCCACTGTATGTCTAAACTCTACACTACTGGAGCACATGTTTTTTCATGAAAAGTGGTGAGCACAATCACATAGGATGTAAAATCTACACTTTTCCTGAGCTCCTTCTTTGTAGGTTAATGAATTTTTCAACAAGGGACAAATAGAAAGGCACCTGCGTTTTAAAAGGGAAATGTGGTATTTGTGGTCTAAAAATAACTTCAAATAACAGTTGCAACGGAGGCCGAGAGGCTAAGGAGACAGCTGCCAACCCCAGAGATGATTATGGCTCATTCCCACACAACCATGTTTTAACCACTGCATTTTACTATTTGATAGACGGTAGCAGTTTCTATTTGCATACTGTGAAGGACTCATTAGGAGAAAGTCGAGGCTTTAGTTCTAAATCTCCCAAAATGATTTACCAGCCAATAAATGCTGGCATGCACAATACATCTGCTTATAAACATTTTTAAACAGGAGGAGAGATTTTGACACAGACTTGCATTAATTAAAAAGTTTGAATAATGAATACTGGTCATTGTGAAAGACTCTGTATATTATAATCCTGGTTGAAAGATAATGAGCATGCACTTTTGGAAACTGTTGGGTGGATTTTATACATTGTGATTGTATGCATTTTGAAGTTTAATGAGAGTTCTTCACACAACTATTCTACGATCCTTGTTTACTGCACATCAAGGCCTGTAATATTTAACATACTGTATATTTTCTGAGACGGATTGGCTATTGGGAGGTGTATGACGGGTTTGCCTTACGAGAACTAGAAGGGTCCCTCTCAGGATCCATTAATGGAATGCACATCACCCTCGATGGAGACCAGTTTGTGACAGATACAGATGCGTTACCTTAAATCTTGTTTGTATATTCCACTTTATAGTTTCAGACTTGATTTACGCTAATGTAGAATGTATCAAACCCCTAGAAAAATATCCATTATTTATAATCCACATAATAATTAATATTTCCTGTTGCTGCAGGATTATTTTCCTGCTGTGAGAAACTGGCTCAAATTAAGAAACAGCATATGTATGGTTTATACAGTTCAATTTAATCTCAGGCCACAACATTTCTTTGTCTCTCAGAGACATCATTCATCAAGCCTTTGTAAGATGAGATAGTCTGTACTGTACCCATTTTACTGCACTGACAGCAGACTAAATGAAACACTGATATCCCATAATAATGTATGCTTTGTGTCTCCACATAGGTGGTGAATGGTGATGACAAGCTGGTGAACAAGCTGCATTGGACCTTTAAAGATCCCACTCCTATTAGTGTTCCCATTTCATTGCCTGAGTATAGATTAACAAGACATTATTTCACAAGGTCTCCATTTCTGCCAGGGCATTCTCCAAGGTATTGAATGATATTGTTGTGAATGTAAAAGGAGTGCACTTATGCTTTTGCAAAGACTGTTTTTTTCCCCAACCAACAAACTCCATAAAGTTCATGTTTGAGATGAACCTGACTGAAATATGTCTGCTTATTTTCCATCATATTCTTATATCTGTTGTGTATGGTTGGTTACTGCTCTCTTCAGGTGAGCACCTCACCACTGACCTTCATGCCAGTGGGTTGAAACAGCAGGGGTTCCCAAACATTGGGAAATGTATGATTGGCTAATATGTGTGTGTGTTCTAAATGCAAGAACGTGTCCATGACTAATCCATATATTTTATATTAACAGAGAAAACCTGCCAAAAAGAAAATATGACTGTTTCAACATTCAACCATGAAAAACTGTTTGTTTTCATGAGAATAAAAGTTCAACCTGGAAACATGAACTTGATTGTTTTCATGACAATAAAAGTTAAACCTGGAAACATCAACTTGATTGTTTTCATGAAAATAAAAGTTAAACCTGGAAACATTAATTTGTGAGTCAGCGTTTATATAGCCTACTATGCCAGTGTAAACTACTTTGATGATACAGGGACTAGAATCAAAGTGGGAGGGAATAGTCACACACTACGCATATGAATACACGCCTCTTTCGAGACGAAGTTCGAAGCGATGGGTAAGTGCGTGTGTACATGCCCGTAAAGGCTGCAAGTAGGAGGCAAGAAAAGGCGAGGGTAATGTTGAACATCGATGGAGCTCATGTAATTTGGTCAACAAGTATTAAGGGTTTCAGTAAGTGATGAAATGTTTGACGTTTACCGGCTGCACGGAGTCGATATGTGTTGATGTGCCATGGCTCCGCGATGGTTTCACCTCTGTGCGCTGGTGTTCTGTCCTCCTCACGGTATCCGGATGGGAAATCTCTGCAGAAAAGTGGCACACTGGCCTCGAAATTAATTACAGAATTCTCCAACATCGGCAAAGTATTATAAAGATATGGATAAACACTGCAGAATGAAGGATGAAGCCACGTCAAAGGCAGCAACGCGCAAGGAAAACAAACAGAAACATGGACGGCTTTTTCGAAAGAAATCATTGAAGTCGGTGGGGAGTTTTGTAAATAAAATTATCAAAACTTTGGGCACTTTTACCCACTTTGGAGATGTTGCAGTTCAGGGCGCAGAGGATGACGATGGAGGGTTTCGTGACGGGACACCTTGTAACATCAGTACCAACTCAGAAAATATCAAAGAGGATGTCCAGGTCGCCGGGGATGATTCTGTTAAAAATAATTCGATAGCTTCTTCCCGTTGCTCGGTGAAAGAGAGGGTTTTATGGTGCTATGGTGGCAACATTCCAGGTGTTCTAGGCTTGAAAAATCATGGGAACACCTGTTTCATGAACGCCGTGGTCCAGTGCTTGAGCAACACTGACCTGCTCGCAGAGTATCTCGGGTTGGAGCGGTACAAATTGGATTTGAGTCGAAGGAGAATTAATGGGATTGTTAAAAGTGAAGACACGCAGCATGCCAGAGGTGAAGTCACTGAGCAGTTGGCATCACTTGTTAGGGCACTCTGGACTCTGGAATACATCCCTCAACTGTCAGTGGAATTCAAGGTAGGCTATAGTTGGCTATAATTAAATCTAGTTGCTCTTATACCTGTGTACTAATAATATACTTTCTATGTAGGCTATAGTTGGCTATAATTAAATCTAGTTGCTCTAATACCTGTGTACTAACAATATACTTTCTATGTAATAAACTCAGGGCAAGCTATTTTAAGTACCAGAGAGCCAGGGGTGAAGATAACTGCTTTATTTCCATTTGCTCCTGCCCCTGTATACCTTGACTGCACCTTGATTGAAACCGCAACATAAAACAACTATGCTGCTGTCATTCCTAACATGATAAAAAACTATTTGTGTGACATTTGCCTAACATATTGAGGGGATTTACAGAAAATGTTATCATATTGGTCAATAAGCATTTCACTGTTGGTCTACACCTGTTGTTTACGAAACATGTGACAAATAACATTTGATTTGATTTTATATTCCCAAAAATGCTGCCTGAAGCACTATCCATGACATTGGAGCTCATAAGATTTATTAGACTATAGGTAACCTGTTTATTTCTTTCGGCAGGTTTGATTACTTTATAAGTCAGTGCATCAGCTACTACGCTGAACTACAGTTCAATAGCTACTACGCTGAACTCCAGTTCAATAGCTACTACCCTGAACTCCAATTCAATAGCTACTACGCTGAACTCCAATTCAATAGCTACTACCCTGAACTCCAGTTCAATAGCTACTACGCTGAACTCCAGTTCAATAGCTACTACCCTGAACTCCAGTTCAATAGCTACTTTGCTGAACTCCAGTTCAATAGCTACTACGCTGAACTCCAGTTCAATAGCTACTACCCTGAACTCCAGTTCAATAGCTACTACCCTGAACTCCAGTTCAATAGCTACTACGCTGAACTCCAGTTCAATAGCTACTACCCTGAACTCCAGTTCAATAGCTACTACCCTGAACTCCAGTTCAATAGCTACTACGCTGAACTCCAGTTCAATAGCTACTACGCTGAACTCCAGTTCAATAGCTACTACCCTGAACTCCAATTCAATTGCTACTACCCTGAACTCGAGTTCATCTCTCCAGTGCTTTTATAGTCTGTGGGTTTACCCAGATGGCTTTTAGTTCACCACTTAGTAATGAGGTGGCTGGCTGGCACAGTGTGTCACTGGAGTCTGAGGGCATGGGATTACCAGGTGTCTGTCTGGAGTGCTGAGCTAGCACTTTGTTCCATCAGACAGTCACAGCACAGAAGAACCTTGAACATAAACAAAGGACTTACTATACTCTAAACAGACTTTTGAAAGCTGGTGTGTCATATTGAGTGTTTTCCAGGTATGGCGGCTTTGAATGCTGGGTTTTAATATTACAGTCGCTGAGATGATGAGCACCTGGCTGACTCACTACCATTTACAGTGTTTCTGAATTGGACACACTTCATTATGTTAGTTAGGCAACATTGCCATAGAGAATACTGTTTATTGAGAGGAACACTCTCCATTAAAGGATCTGAGAGTGGATCTGAGAGTGTAGATCTGAGAGTGGATCTGAGAGTGGATCTGAGTTTGGATCTGAGAGTGGATCTCAGAGTGGTTCTGAGAGTGTGGATCTGAGAGTGGATCTGAGAGTGGATCTGAGAGTGGATCTAATTTTGGATCTGATGAGTGGATCTGAGTGTTGATCTGAGAGTGGATCTGAGAGTGGATCTGAGAGTGGATCTGAGTGTGGATCTGAGAGTGGATCTGAGAGTGGATCTGAGAGTGGATCTGAGAGTGAATCTGAGTGTGGATCAGGAGGCGGTGACAGTATCAATTTCCCCTCAGGCTTTTCCACCCTTCCCACGCTAAAGAGGAGGAAAAAACAATTATCACACTCCCGCGCCTGCAGTGCTAAGCTCCCATATAGTTCAAGGCCAGATAAAGAGAAGATGATAAGGAGTAGGACAATACATTCACAATGGATTTATTATGGGAAATGCTAATTGCTCTGTGAGGAGAAGAGGTATAAGCGTAACTAGAGGCACACCTTCACCCTGCATTGTGCAAAGCCAGGGGCTCAATCACTTTGCCTCAAGCTCAGTGTAATGTACTGGAAGTATAGGAGTTCAAATAAAATCAAATGTATTTATAAAGCCCTTCTTACATCAGCTGATATCTCAAAGCACTGTACAGAAACCCAGCCTAAACCCCCAAACAGCAAGCAATGCAGGTGTAGAAGCACGGTGGCTAGGAAAAACTCCCTAGAAAGGCCAGAACCTAGGAAGAAACCTAGAGAGGAACCAGGCTATGAGGGGTGGCCAGTCCTCTTCTGGCTGTGTCGGGTGGAGATTATAACAGAACATGGCCAAGATGTTCAAATGTTCATAGATGACCAGCAGGGTCAAAGAATAATAATCACAGTAGTTGTCGAGGGTGCAACAAGTCAGCACCTCAGGAATAAATGTCAGTTGGCTTTTCATAGCCGATCATTCAAAGTAGCTCTACCACTCCTGCTGTCTCTAGAGAGCAGGTCTGGGACAGGTAGCACGTCCGGTGAACAGGTCAGGGTTCCATAGCCGCAGGCAGAACAGTTGAAAATGGAGCAGCAACACAGCCAGGTGGACTGAGGACAGCAAGGAGTCATCAGGCCAGGTAGTCCTGAGGCATGGTCCTAGGGCTCAGGTCCTCCGAGAGAGAGAGAGAAAGAGAGAAAGAGAGAGAGAGAGAGAGAGAGAGAGAGAGAGAATTAGAGAAAGCACTACTTAAATTCACACAGGACACCAGATAAGACAGGAGAAATACTCCAGATATAACAGACTGACCCTAGCACCCCGACACATAAACTACTGCAGCATAAATACTGGAGGCTGAGACAGCTGGGGTCAGGAGTTAGAGAAGTTTTGTCTGGGTGGTGGTCAATGAGGGGCACATTGAGAGTACCCAACCACAATACCAGACTAAAATACCATCCAGAGATTGAATTACCTTTATTGTGCAGTCAGTGCTGTACCTCCTGCCAGAGAGGTCTCAGAGGAGAATCAATCCTAACTAGTTTATTTGGTTTCTGTCTGACCCAATGTTCTGTGTGACCGTTCCTCTCCTCCAAAAAGTAATTATTTCTCACAATCTCACTCTTCTTTGGACACCCTGCCAACTCCTCTCCATCTTTAGCCACTTCCTTCTTATCTTGTGATTAATATGTTGTTGAGAGGACAAAAATCTGAGCTGGCTTCATGTAGTCAAGATAGTTGAGAACTCAAGATAGCTGTAATGAAAAACACTCAATGCATGTGATGAGATCTTTCCTGTGTTTAAGTACACACAGGCGTGCATCTTGGCTGTGGCTCTGTGACCAGAAGGGTCATGAGTTCATGTCTGGCCGTCTAAAACGGTATTTTATGTAATTCCACAGCTGTCTGCAGTAGAGGTCGACCGATTATGATTTTTCATCGCCGATACCGATTATTGGAGGACCAAAAAAATCCGATATTGATTAATCGGACGATTTTTTCATTTATATGTAATAATGACAAATTACAACAATACTGAATGAACACTTATTTTAACTTAATATAATACATCAATAAAATCAATTTAGCCTCAAATAAATAATGAAACATGTTCAATTTGGTTTAAATAATGCAAAAACAAAGTGTTGGAGAAGAAAGTAAAAGTGCAATATGTGCAATGTAAGAAAGCTAACGTTTAAGTTCCTTGCTCAGAACATGAAAACATATATGAAAGCTGGTGGATCCTTTTAACATGAGTCCTCAATATTCCCAGGTAAGAAGTTTTAGGTTGTAGTTATTATAGGAATTATAGGACTATTTCTCTCTATACCATGTGTATTTCATATACCTTTGACTATTGGATGTTCTTATAGGCACTTTAGTATTGCCAGTGTAACAGAATAGGTTCCGTCCCTCTCCTCGCCCCTACCTGGGCTCGAACCAGGAACACATCGATAACAGCCACCCTCGACGCAGCGTTACCATGCAGAGTAAGGGGAATAACTACTCCAAGTCTCAGAGCAAGTGACGTTTGAAACGCTATTAGCGTGCACCCCACTAACTAGCTAGCCATTTCACATCGGTTACACCAGCCTGATCTCGGGAGTTGATGGGCTTGAAGTCATTAACAGCGCAATGCTTGAAGCACAGCAAAGAGCTGCTGGCAAAACGCACGAAAGTGCTGTTTGAATGAATGCTTACGAGCCTGCTGGTGCCTACCACCGCTCAGTCAGACTGCTCTATCGAATCATAGACTTAGTTATAACATAATAACACACAGAAATACGAGCCTTAGGTCATTAATATGGTAGAATCCGGAAACTATCTGTCACGTTCTGACCTTAGTTACTTTGTTATGTCTTTGTTTAGTATGGTCAGGGCGTGAGTTGGGTGGGTTGTCTATGTTTGTTTTTCTATAATTTAGGATTTCTGTGTTCGGCCTAGTATGGTTCTCAATCAGAGGCAGCTGTCAATTGTTGTCCCTGATTGAGAATCATACTTAGGGAGCCTGGTTTCACTTTTGAGTTGTGGGTGTTTGTCTTCCGTGTCAGTGTTTGTTACCACTGTTTTGTTTATTCACGTTTATTGTTTTGTTCCAGTGTTCTGTTGTGTTTGATTAAACATTATGGACAATTACCACGCTGCGCATTGATCCTCCGATCCTTCTCGCTACTCCTCCTCAAAAGTGGAGGACGAGATCCGTTACACTATCATCTCGAAAACAAGACGTTTATTCTTTCAGTGACATACATAACCGTTCCGCATTTTATCTAACAGGTGACATCCAGAAGTCTAAATATTCCTGTTACATTGCACAACCTTCAATGTTATGTCATAATTAAGTAAAATTCTGGCAAATTAGGCGGCCCAAACTGTTGCATATACCCTGACTGCGTGCAATGAACGCAAGAGAAGTGACACAATTTCACCTGGTTAATATTGCCTGCTAACCTGGATTTCTTTTAGCTAAATATGCAGGTTTAAAAATATATACTTCTGTGTATTGATTTTAAGAAAGGCATTGATGTTTATGGTTAGGTACACATTGGAGCAAGGAAAGTCCTTTTTCGCGAATACACACCACATCGATTATATGCAACGCAGGACACGCTAGATAAACTAGTAATATCCTCAACCATGTGTAGTTAACTAGTGATTATGATTGATTGATTGTTTTTTATAAGATAAGTTTAATGCTAGCTAGCAACTTACCTTGGCTTACTGCATTCGCGTAACAGGCAGGCTCCTCGTGGAGTACAATGAGAGGCAGGTGGTTAGAGCGTTGGACTAGTTAACTGTAAGGTTGCAAGATTGAATCCCTGAACTGACAAGGTAAAAATCTGTCGTTCTGCCCCTGACCGGGAGGTCCGTGGGGCGACGCACAATTGGCATAACATCGTCCGAGTTAGGGAGGGCTTGGCCGGTAGGGATATCCTTGTCTCCTTGTCTCATTGCGCGCCAGTGACTCCTGTGGTGGGCCGGGCGCAGTGCATGCTAACCAAGGTTGCCAGGTGCATGGTGTTTCCTCCAACACATTGATGCGGCTGGCTTCTGGGTTGGATGTGCACTGTGTTTAGAAGCAGTGCGGCTTGGTTGGGTTGTGTATCGGAGGACGCATGACTTTCAACCTTCGTCTCTCCCGAGCCCGTACGGGAGTTGTAGCGATGAGACAAGATAGTAGCTACTAACAATTGGATACCATGAAATTGGGGGGAAAAAAGGGGGTAAAATTCAACAACAAAATATTTTACAAAAATAATAATAATGTGTTTTTAACTGACTTGCCTAGTTAAATAAAGATTAAATAAAGGTGTAAAAAAAATATTATAAAAAATAACAATAATATTAATTTGTCCAAATCGGTGTCCAAAAATATAGATTTCCTATGGTTATGAAAACTTGAAATTGGCCCTATTTAATCGGCCATTCCGATTAATCGTCGACCTCTAGTCTACAGGCACCATGAGATAATCAGATAGCTGTCAGGCCCCTGTCTGAGCCCTTAGGCCATGGGAGTATCAGACAAAACAACCAGCCATCTATAAACAATCAAAAACCTTACCTTGTAATTTAAATGGCCCACTTCGTAATTATCTCAAAGCAGAGTTCTCAAACATTATTATCAGTCACTCCACATGCCTCTGACAGAGTAGGAGGAGATAGAGTGAATAGCAAAGACAAGGAATAGCAAAGAAGGTGGATAAGTGTTTGCGTCACATCCCATAAAAAAAATAAACAAACACAATTTTGGAGGAGAAAATGAAAGTGAATGTAAGTCAACTTTATGATGTAACACAATGTATTAGCAAAAGCAATTCGGTGGTTGCACACATTTGTGCTGTTCAGTTACAGGCTAATATTCACTAATATTCACCAAGTAAACTCTAATGTGAGAATGACTAACAGCTTGACAGAAAGAGATTACTTTTCAAGCCTCATTATAAGCAGGCAAAATGTATTTGAGTGAATTCAGAAGAGAGGTCCTTGGTTAACCTCTCTGGGATATGTGGGACGGTAGTGTCCCACCTCGCCAACAGCCAGTGAAATTGCAGGGCGCCAAATTCAAAACAACAGAAATCCCATAATTAAAATTCCTCAAGCATACAACTATTTTACACCATTTTAAAGATATACTTGTTGTAAATGCAGCCACAGTGTCCGATTTCAAAAAGGCTTTACGACGAAAGCACACCAAACAAATATGCTAGGTCAGTACCTAATCACAGAAAAACACAGCCATTTTTCCAGCCAAAGAGAGGAGTCACAAAAATCAGAAATAGAGATAAAATTAATCACTAACCTTTGATGATCTTCATCAGATGACACTTATAAGACTTCATGTTACATGTATGTTTTGTTCGATAAAGTTAATATTTATATCCAAAAACCTCAGATTACATTGGCGCGTTATGTTCAGTAGTTCCAAAACATCCGGTGATTTTGCAGAGAGCCACATCAATTTACAGAAATACTCATAATAAACATTGCTAAAAGATACAAGTGTTATGCATGGAATTTTAGATCTACTTCTCCTTAATGCAACCGCTGTGTCAGATTTCAAAAAAACTTTACGGAAAAAGCAAACCATGCAATAATCTGAGTACGGCGCTCAGACACAAAAACAAGCCATGCAGATACCTGCCATGTTGTGGAGTCAACAGAAGTCAGAAATAGCATTATAAATATTCCCCTACCTTTGATGATCTTCATCAGAATGCACTCACAGGAATCCCAGTTCCACAATAAATGTTTGTTTTGTTCGATAAAGTCCATATTTTATGTCCAAATACCTCCTTTTTGTTCGCGTGTTTAGTACACAATCCAAACTCACGAGGCGCAGGCAGGTCCAGGCGAAAGTTCAGACGGAAAGTCATGTTACAGTTCGTAGAAACATGTCAAAAAAAGTATAGAATCAATCTTTAGGATGTTTTGATCATAAATCTTCAATAATCTTTCAACCGGAGAATTCCTTTGTCTTTAAAAATGCAATGGAACGCAGCTAACTCTCACGGGAGCGCACGAGACTGAGCTCATGGCACTCTGCAAGACTGTTGACATCTAGTGGAAGCCATAGGAAGTGCAATATTACCCCATAGACACTGTATATTCGATAGGCAATGACTTGAATGTTTCCCACTTCCTGGTTGGATTTTTTCTCAGGTTTTTGCCTGCCATATGAGTTCTGTTATACTCACAGGCATCATTCAAACAGTTTTAGAAACTTCAGAGTGTGTTCTATCCAAATCTTATATGCATATTATATGCATATTCTAGCTTTTAGGCCTAAGTAGCAGGCAGTTTATTCTGGGCACCTTTTTATCCAAGCTACTCAATACTGCCCCCCAGTCCCAAAGAAGTTAATTAGAAGCAAAAAGTTACCATTAAATGGTGATCTGTCCCAGTGTCCTCTCAGGCAGGTTGGTGGCGCAGACTGGAGAAAAATAAAACAAATAGGTAGCTACCACAGGATGACTGGCACTGAGCCACATTCCAGTAGCACCTTGCAGGACTGACGCTGTCGGGGGAGGGTTACTTAAATGTTGTATCGATGGTTAAGTACTGTGTCCGTGACTTTATATACATTCTTCCCCTTCATCATGTCCTACCTGTCACTGTCCTCTGATCTGAGGGCTTCATTCTACCTGCTCTGGGATCAGAATCAGATGTGTGTTTTAAAGAGTATCTGATCTGTTTGTCCTAGTGCATTCTCTGAATCCCTCCTGGTGGATTTCACTGTTTGCATAGAGGGGCCATCGAAGGTTTGAAAACAGAAACTCAAACAGTTACTCAACAGCTAGTATATAGGTTTCAATAACATGGGAGAGGCCTAGGACAGGGGTCAGGGAGGGTAGGGAGGGAGTGATAAATGCTTCTTGAGCTGGAATTCAGTCCTCCCTCCCTCTCTACAGAGCAGATGGACGATCTGGTCATGATTGAAGGCTAAATCAGTTTAGACTTTTGACATGTTTGTGTGATGACTCTTGTGTGATGACTCTTCACTGTGACAGTGACTCTGGCTTCCAAGGATTTGTCAATATTTGAGGTCTCCATGTAGGCATTTTAATGATTAGGCTATTTGATCTGGCAGAGCTTTTGATTTCAGGACATTAAATATGAAGTTAAATGACTCAGTGAAGTCACAGGGAGATGACACTTGTTCTTGTTCTGTAAATCTTCTCTTCAGGCGTACACAGGGGTTTAATTGGGCCGGGTCCCGCCGAGTCCGACATCCGGCGCCTATGATTCAAATGAGACCCGGGACCTTTGATCCGTATTGGGGACATGTCCCTGTCCTGAAATTGGAGAATTTAGCATTTTTCAAACACCTAAAACAGCTTTTTGCTGCAATCTAGAACCATAGTAATTAATTAGCATATCTAAACATAGGTTACCTCTTGAGCTGTCTGTATCCTCCTGACAGTTTTTGTTATTAAGAAACTAAATATGCTTTTCTGCATCTCTGCAAAAATGTGGGTTAAAGATTGAAAGTAATGTGAGTCTTATTCAGGACATATAGTAATTGCTTGCTTTTCTAAAGGCATGCCAGCTAGCTACTCTAACTTGATTGATAGCCTGAAATGGTTTATTTTAGCTAGTTATGAGGTTGTGAGATTAGGAACTTATCTGGGCATAACATCGCTAGGTGGCTAGTAGTATTATTTTTTTTAAATAATAATAATAATATTATATATAAATAAGACAAATCTGTGGGGGTACATGCACCTGTGCCCTCTATGGGCATGACAACTCTCCCTAATTTTGAATTATATAATGAAAAATGTCTTGTCCACATTTTAATTTTCCACAACCAAAAACATGAGTAAGCTACTGCAAAATCACACAACCCAATAGTAGAATAGTTTACCTATTCAATTGTTCAGCCTGTCACATTCTATGCGAGAAAGTAAAATTCCTCTTGAGCACTCAAATTGTGAGTGCTGCACAGGGAGAGACACATGGATGCCCAGTCATTGTACAACATTCTTAATACAGTCGCGGGAAAAGCCACATTTGAAAGCAGTTATGATGGCCACTGTAAATAGTGGAGGATCACAGAGCGTTCTAGTGTTACTACACTTATTTCTCAATCCCCAAAATGTGTAAAATGCACTATTTTAGAACCATATATTTATCAGCGCCATGGTTTATGCTCGTCAGAGCTCGCTAATGGCGTTGAATGCATAAGATTGGGGCTAAATGTAACACGGGTCAGGTGTAACATGATCCTTGGCCAGTGGAATTTTTTGGGGGGCATTAAAGTCATCAATATGTTCCTAACTGGCAACAAGATGTTTAGATCTAAGAGTTAGCATCAGGTGGGCTACATCAGGTGACAATGCTTATTGCTAAATAACACACCTGCCTGGTAATATGGACCGATATGTTATTGGGCTCATTTCCGGAGTGGGGAAATCAATTTTAGAATTTTAATTTATTTTGGAATAGAATGTCCTTCTAAAAACAGTTACCTCACAGTTACCCCCCCAAACAAAATGTAAAAAATAAAACATTCAACTGTAGGTCTTTCCGTGACCTGTAGTATGTGCTTTTGTCAGTATATATTGTTTAGGCTAGTATATTATATCACCCCCCACCCCACGGGCGCTCCCCAAACTAGGGGTCCCATACAGTATATGTCACATTATTTTTCCAGCAGAGTTTTACAGTACCAGCACCCACTATTATCATTATCATGCTTCATTTGCTTGATGATGACACTGCAGAGAAAGAGGCAGTGCATACCAACATTCAGAGGTCATCTAATGTAGTCATCTAATGTAAAAAGCCCTAGCAGTGGTCCTATTTATATGACTGGTGGGACTGGTCCATATTAATTGTCAGTTAGAGTCAGGTACCTCATAAACCAGAGCATTAATCATACACACATATTACACAGTCCAGAGTTATACGTAATTAGGTCAAAATGGCCATTGTGGACACCACAGAGAGAACTATACCTTATCTACCTTATCTACAGTATTATTTATATGACGCAATTATCACATTCAGAGACACTGATGAAGATAACTAGAATTACCATGGGAGATTTGCCACTGTAACAGCAGCTTGTAATTGTAGCATTATGTGTCCACAGAGAGCTTATTTCTGGAAACTGCCTTGGAGAGTTAATTTAAAGTATGTCAAGAATTAAAATCTTTATTGTCTGTACACTGCCATCAGACTTACTTAGGCTATGTAGAACACAACAAAACGAGTCGTACAACATCGATATAGGTCTTTCATCTTGCTACCTCAATTGTGCATTGCCTTCCATGCAATATATTTAAAGTAGTGTAAAGCAGTACAATGAGAAAATCTATTACATGAAGGCTATCTTGTTTCCCTAAACTGTGCTGCCAGTCTCCAAGAGGCCATTATGTCATGCTGTTCTTTCTTGACACAAAAGGGACAGACTTGCTGCTGGCACAGGGACAACCAGACAATGGATTTGTCTGAACAGTCTGAGTTCTGGCCCTGTGATTGTGATGTTTTATTTTTGTTGTCCACATTTTTTGTAATTGTGTGTAAGGACCTGAACAGTGTGATACTTCTCACCTGACTTTGTCTTTGACTAAAAATAGACACTGTAGGAAGAGGCACACTTTCAGACAGCATTCGGAGACTACTCTCTTCTACTCCTACTTTTGCTTTGACACATCCCAATAATCACTTTGCTCTCTGTTTATGAATGTGTGTTCACTTTGTACAATGTTCCGCTGAGCAACTACTTTGAAGATAGGTCCAGTAAGCAGTACCTCCCACACACAGTGTGTTACTATACAGGTTGTACCAATGATAGCGAGACCTACTATACTGTATGATAGAGTCATACAGTATGTCTGTTAGATACCAGGGATTATTAGGCAGTGATCACAGGCTGCTGTTCTCTCCATAATCTCTCTTCACTGCTGAGGCTCCTTTAGGCTGCCAGCTGCGGTTCAGCCGGTTAATTCCAGCGTAATTGAGTCGTGTGCCACTCAGTCTTAAACCACAGATTTCAACTTACATTGTGTTCCATGTGGGCTTAAGTATTCCTCAACCTACTTTTTTTGTGGCAGACGTATTTCATTTGATGTTTCTTTCTTAAATGTCAAAAGAACGGTCTTTATATCTGTCAGTTAAGTTTGGGTAACACTAGTACTATAGTTGTGTGTGTGTGTGTGTGTGTGTGGTGTTGAGACAAATGTTTCTGAATAACTGAATATGAGTCAGCGAACTCATTATGGGGTTCAGTGGGAGGCATCCAAGTTCAGCTCTGATTGGGCTCAGCAGCATTTGAGGATTTTCTGCCCGGCACCTTAAATAGCTTTGTCTCAGACAGTGGACGACGAGGGAAGCGTGAAGAGCATTAGGGAAAATGTGCAATTCAAGAATCCCTCTGTTCTGCATTCTGTGGAGACAGACATAGGGCTTGAGGCAATGATTGACCCGCTGTGGGTCCACTGTGGGGGCTGTGCTACAGGAATTAGGCCTACAGCTGAGCTTCCTGAAGAAGGGATGCTGTGTGCAGCCACAGGTGGACCAACAGACACATCAGACATATCATAAATCAAATCAAATTGTATTTGTCACATGCGCCGAATAGAACACGTGTAGACCTTACTGTGAAATGCTTACTTACAAGCCCTTAACCAACAATGCAGTTTTTAGAAAAATAAGAGTTAAATAGTTTTTTTTTTTTTTAAGTAACAAAAAAAGAACGAGGCTATAAACAGGGGGGTACTGGTACAGAGTCAATGTGTGGGGGTACAGGTTAGTCGAGGTAATTGAGGTAATATGTACATGTAGGTAATGGTGAAATGACTATGCATAAATAATAAACGGCAAGTAGCAGCAGCGTCAATACAAAATAAAAAGGGGGGGTAGCCATTCAATTAACTGTTCAGTAGTCTTATGGCTTTGGGATAGCAGCTGTTATGGAGCCTTTTGGGTCTAGAATTGGCGCTCCGGTACCGCTTGCCATGCATTAGCAGAGAGAACAGTCTATGACTAGGGTGACTGGAGTCTTTAAAACATTTATGGGCCTTCCTCTGACACAACCCTGGTATAGAGGTCCTGGATGGTAGGAAGCTTGGCCCCAGTGATGTACTGGGCCGTACGCACTACCCTCCACAGCGCCTTGCGGTCGAAGGCGGAGCAGTTGCCATACCGGGTGATGATGCAACCAGCCAGGATGCGCTCGATGGTACAGCTGTAGAACCCATGCCAAATATTTTCAGTTTCCTGAATGGGAATAGGCATTGTTGTGCCCTCTTCACAACTGTCTTGGTGTGTTTGGACCATGATAGTTTGTTGGTGATGTGAACATCAAGAAACTTGAAGCTCTCGACTTGCTCCACTACAGCCCAATCGATGTGAATGGGGGAGTGCTCAATCCTCCTTTTCCTGTAGTCCACGATTATCTCCTTTGTCTTGATCACGTTGAGGGAGAGGTTGTTGTCTTGGCACCACACGGCCAGGTCTCTGACCTCCTCCCTACAGGCTGTCTCATCGTTGTCTGTGATCAGGCCTACCACCGTTGTGACGTTTGCAAGCTTAATGATGGTGTTGGAGTCGTGCTTGAATGCGCAGTCATGGATGAACAGGGAGTACAGGAGGGGACTAAGCACACAATCTCGAGAGCCCCCCCCCCGTGTTGAAGATCAGCATGGCAGATATGTTGTTGCCTACCTTTACCACCTGGGGGCGGCCCGTCAGGAAGTCCAGGATCCAGTTGCAGAGGGAGGTGTTTAGTGTCCGGGTCCTTAGCTTAGTGATGAGCTCTGAGGGCACTATGGTGTAAAGACATGAACAAAATGCATCAGTGATTCGTATTTTCCTTAAAAATGTATACCTACCTATAAGCCTATACCTACCTGGCAGAATGATATCATGATTATCTGCATCAATCCAGTGGTGATTTGTTTAACAAACTCTGCAATCACATGTGTGTTCCAGAAACACCACTAACCAAACAGTGTTGCTGTGCAATAAATAAAAGGGTATCTACACCCAAAAATGTAAATGTAATATATTTTTCCCAGACCTCAAAAGTGGTCTCCTGATGTGGTTTAAGCATTAGTGTGGACCTAAAACATATAATGTTGTTGTTTTTCTATCAACAAAAATATATTTTGAGAGTGAAAACGTGAAAAAACTAGGGAAAAACAGAAACCTGGAAAAACCAAACTGAGAAAACGGAATTTGAGAAAAAAACAAATAGAATTTGGCAAAAAATGTAATTGATTATATAGGGTCCTACACACCTCAGTTGGCCAGTTAGTATCGCACTGTTTGTTTCATGTTTCTATGGAAGCGGGAATGGCAGTAATCAAACCAATAGCTTTTGGTAATGCAATTTGGGTATTCCCGTCACATCTCAAATCCTAACAAGCTGTCAGATTTGGATCTGAATTATCCCACTGCTGTTTTAGCTTTCCACTCTTATGCAAAATGTCCGGATTATCCGGACAGCAGAAGGTTATTCATGCATTTAGGCAAGTCTTTACTTCAAAAGCACACTGTGTGGTTATAGTACATTCATCTTGAATTACATCAATGTAATGATTTTAAAACAACAGTCAGCTAATCTGTTTTCTCTGTCCATTGAAGACGCACTAATTCACCAATGTTTACAATACAGTTTTACATGGACTCCTTCATTGACCATGTGACTCTCCTTTTCCTCTCTAGAGTATAGTATCCAAGTATGGATCCCAATTCCGAGGAAACTCACAACATGACGCCCTGGAGTTCCTGCTTTGGCTTCTGGACCGAGTTCACGAGGATGTCAACTTGTCCTCCTGCAGCAACAACAATAACAAGACCAAAGCCCCAGGGCAGGTAAGAGTGCCTTCTCCATCCACTGTCACACAGTCACATTGAACTGTACTGAACTCAAAGTGTAGGCTTGAGCTACAAGTCTCAACAGTGCCTTGCACTCCTCACTCACAAGAGCAAGAACTACTGTCTGTAATATCTATTGCTATACAGAAAATGATATTTTCATTTACTTACAGAACCTTGGTTTCACAAAAGAACGTCGGTTTCTCCAGGCATTTGCAACAGCATCTTTAAGTTCTTTGCAGCTCTAAGTTTGTACAATTTAAATTCAGCTCTCAATTATTGATGTACTTATCTACCCTTGGATCTATACTAAATGTGCTAACACAGCATTAATCGACTTTAATTTATGTACTCTGTGATTCTGAAAAATTCTGAACAGATGTGAGAGGAAGAGCAGCATTGCATAGAAGTGACATATTTCCTTCTCTCCTGTGCTCTAAATGGCATATGAATCAACAGATAATTCTGATAACCCTGTGTGAGGGATAAAGCTCCCACTATACCTTGTATTGCCTACCCCCTTTGGTGAAATTGTTCATGCACCTGTTTGGAAACAATTGCCTCTCTGACAAACTTATTTATTGGGTTTGTGGGGAGGAACAGCTTAGAGCTGTTGTGATGGGTTTCCATAGTTCTGTCTGTCTGTGAACATGCCCTGTGTGCTGCAGCCGTCTAGCTGATGCCACAAGTGAAACTGCTGCTTTCACAGGAGACCTGCAACTTTGTTCTATAATGTCTTCTGTGCAGCCTGAGGAGTAGAATCAAAGCTGGGTAATTTGCTGTTTGATACTTTCTCTGTGCATGGCTCCTCCTGAAGGTATGCCTGTGGGCACAGTGGAGCCTGACACCCCCTGGATAGGCCTTTGATCGGTTCCACTGTGCCCATTAGCAGGGAGTTTCATGCATTATTAAAAACATATTTCTGCTTTTGAAATACACCCCCTCTTTAGCAGTGCTATCAGGGTGATAACCAATGGAATGATTCATACCAAGTGCTAAATTCACAGTTGGTGAGTCATCACAAATAAATCTAAATGATATCAGTGTCCCTTCTCCCACAGACCTTACTCCACTGATTTATTCTGTTGTATCATCGCTATTCTGGTGGAGGGGAATTTCACAGAACAATACATCACTGTATTTGGGATTCAACATGTCTTTATTAAATTGGTATGCGAACACACGGAAAACAATCTGTTACACTTTTTTGCGTGTTAAGTAACCGAAGTGAGATGCATGGTTTGAGGGAGGGTAAATGGTGTTCCGGACCAGTACAGCTTGGCTACTGTTTAGGCCTGCTGGCTCTTGTTTTGGATAAAACACAGCTTGGTCTTTGTTGTATCAATTGAATTTGACACTCTGCATACTTGAATTAATAGATCAAAGTAAGAGGTGGTCTCAAGCCGTGGTCTGTTGAAGTGAATCCCACTGACACTAACCATGTAGGGACCTACTGAACCATGGCTATGGTTAAGACTAGAAACTAGACTGTGTGTAGGCTAAGACAGAGGTTTTGAGATTCAGTTGCCAGTGTGAACTCAGCTTTGCAGTCTTGTATGTAAGATTCCTCAAAGTGTGATTTTCTTACTTCATCTATCTTCTAACAGGTTAGCAGGTTAGTGTGTTTGCATATGGGTGGGTGTGTTCTTGTGTTTATGGGTGTATGCATTTGTGTAGGCTAAGTGATGCTCTGTGAGATGTGTGTGTGTGACAGTGAGTGTTTGTATGGGCCTCAGTTCATTGAGCCATTCAATTTAGTTGTTTGCTGTGAGCAATGAGCATTCGGTCCCCTCACATGCACTTTCCCCCTTTCTCTCCATCTACCTCCCCCCTCTCTCTTTCTCTCTCTCTATATTTCTGTTGACACCCCCCTCTTTGTTTATCTGGCCATATACAGTACTATGCAGTGTCTATCCAATACTTGAACAAAGCTTCAATCTGTGTCTGAGATGAGTTGCCCTTCAGTGCAGGGCCAGAGGGCACAGGAGGTGATCTGGACTATGTCTCTGTCTGTCTGTATCAGGCCACAGAGAACATCAGAGGAGGCTGGGACTGGAGGACTGCTGATAAGGCCTGTCATTATAAGTCTGGGACACGTCAAGGAAAAAGTTGTCACACTTTGTTAACAACCAAGAGTCTGACAGTGTGAGGGACAAAAACCTGCTGTTTTTGACAGTGTGCCGCTCCGCTTCATCATTGCTTTTACACACTTTTACTTTAGTTTAGGCAAGACAAACTGGTAATATCAATTTGGTTAGGCTATCTTCCCACACCACACCTCCAATGGTTCACCTTTCTGTGTGAAGGAGACCCATTGGAACTTTAGAACTTGTTATTGTGTTCTCTGTCTGAGGGACTTCCTCCCAGCTATATGGCCCATTAAGCCCAGCTTCCATTGGCACTTTGAAGTCAACCCAGGATGGGCTGGTCTTGGTGGGCTAGCTCAAATTGCATTTCCACTGCCTCCAGAAATGAGAAATGATGTCATGTTGCTAGGTAGTCAATATGTGGCTGCAGATGGCTAGCTAGCTAGCTATCTAGCAAGATGTTGAATAATTGAATTCACCCTCACCATGCTGAAACTAACGTTACCCCATACTCCTGCCAGTGCCAGTCAGACTCAGAGTTTCTCTGTCCAGTGTTTGTGTTCTTTTGCCATCTTTTTATTGGCCAGTCTGAGATATGGCTTTTTCTTTGCAACTCTGCCTAGAAGGCCCGCATCCCGGAGTCGCCTCTTCACTATTGACGTTGAGACTGGTGTTTTGCGGGTACTATTTAATGAAGCTGCCAGTTGAGGACTTGTGAGGTGTCTGTTTCTCAAACTAGACACTCTAATGTACTTGTCCTCTTGCTCATTTGTGCACCGGGGCATCCCACTCCTCTTTCTATTCTGGTTAAAGCCAGTTTGCACTGTTCTGTGAAGGGAGTAGTACACAGTGTTGTATGAGATCATCAGTTTTTTGGCAATGTCTCACATTAATTTCTCAGAACAAGAATAGACTGACGAGTTTCAGACCATTTTGAGCCTGTTATCTAACCCACAAAAGCTGATGCCCAAGAAACTCTTTACAGTTGTACAAACCTATGAAAGAGTTGTAATAATACAGTGCTTTTATTGTTATTAACTAATTCTAGAGATTTTATAAAGTATTGGATTTCAAGAAAAAATATGTTGCATTTGGAGACATATTTCAAATATTTTTTTCGTTACCAGAGAGAATGAAGAAATTAACGACTAATTCAGTAGTTTTGTTTTCATTTGAATAATAACATATTTCATTGTAAATACATGGGTTTTGTCATGGCTTCAGTATGCATTCTGCTCTGGCTGTTGGGCAAAGACAACCCCTTCCAGAGGTTGTCTCTATGTTGGCTTTATACTGACAGGAATAGGAATCATGCTTCATATTGACCTCAATTAGATCTGTGGAAGTCATTATTAACCTGCCCTGGAAATCACATTAGCATGTCCTCATTAATGACAAAGCTATTAATAATGACAGTCTGCTGAGTCATTTAGCCTGAAATACATGACTGACTAATTGATGGACAGACATCACCTCTCATGCAGCTGCATCTCAATTTGTACTAAGCTAATGCTTCATGTTCTCTAATGATATTGGGTGGCAGGGTAGCCTAGTGGTTAGAGAGTTGGACTAGTAACCGGAAGGTTGCAAGTTCAAATCCCCGAGCTGACAAGGTACAAATCTGTCGTTCTGCCCCTGAACAGGGGCCGTTATTGAAATTAAGAATTTGTTCTTAACTGACCTGCCTAGTTAAATAAAGGTAATATGAAAAGTATAAAATGCCAACAAAGGTAACATGTCAAGTAACATATAGTGGGAGTTCAGCAGGTGTCAGGGTTGTGCTTGTGGTGAGGTTCTCCTCTCTCCTGACTGAATTAAGTATTCTTCTTGAAAACTTGTTTTGAGGTAGAAAAAACCCTCCTACAATCTTGTAATTATGTTTTCAAAAGAATACTGTCTAACAGAATAAACTCTATATCAATAAATGACATGCACACACAGACCACACAGTCTAGCACTGTGTGGTCTCTGTCCAGAGCAGAACATCTCTTATGACAGTCATCTCTTATGTTTAGCCAGAACCTCTCCCAGCTGCCTATGAATGGACTGAGCACCGGCGTTGTCATGGATTTCATTTTCTTATCAGTATGGAAACATGTGGCCTGATAGACTAGAGCCAAGGAAATAATCCCAGGGCTCATACTGTACACTACCTACTAAAGGGATTTATCCTGCTATTCTCACTGCCCCCCTTCTCCCCCCCTCCCTTCTCCTCAAAGTCTGCTACTTACCGTACTCACTCTTCCCTTTATTGGTCTTTTTAGAGCCCTCTAAGAATTTGCAGTAGTATCAGCTAGCCACCCACAAAGGAGCTCTCCTCAGGGGAGAAGGCTTTTATTGGCTTTTTCAGGTGACAGACTCCATGAAGAGAGGTCTTCTTATTTTAGCACTGCTCAGACATCTATCACATCTAACTGTGTTTATCCTTCTCACATCACAAAAAGTCAAACCCTTGTTGACGTCTGGGAGAAGGGTCTTGAAAGAGGGAGTTCAGAGGAGTTTAAGGGTTTGTTGTGTTGTGTTTGTTGCTGTGCTGTGGCAGGCTGCAGCTCTGCCACCCTAATGGAGCTATTGCCGTGCCAGTGGAGTAAGCTCGGGTCACAGGAGGATGGAGGGAGTGCGGCAACTGGTTTATAAGTCCTCTCATGTCACCACCGAGCCCAGGGAGGAAGCTCTGCTAACCCAGGGGCTGAATTAATTGTTTTTCAGCACGCGTTCAGTTACCATAAGCAGCACAGGAGACCCAGATGAACAGTGGGAGTTCCCCCACCCCTGAGCTTCCAAGCTCAAGTCAGTGGATCCCAAACATTCATTCTGGCCCCCCTTCCATCATTGGGGAACATGTCTCTCCTTCCCTCTATGTGCACAAGTACTGTCTATGACACAAACTTTTCACCCCCCCCCCCTCTTGTTGGCAGAGAGAACATGTTGCAGTTTTAAAGCTAATTTCCTGTATTTCTACACGTTTTGCCATGTCTTATGTGTGTTCATGTTATATCTGAGTGACTCAAACATTACAACAAAATCAACAGGCTAAAAAACCTAGCTAAAAAAACATTCGCTGACATGCGCTGGTTGATCTGGACATTTCTGACAAGTTATAAATAGCTCTCTAAGGTCTGACATGACAAGAGGAAAACTGATGATGCACTATGTACTACACACAATTTAGAAATGGCACCTTATGCATTCTACTGTTACTATTATCAAGAGTAAGTTGTAAGCTCGACTGAGTTCCTTAAAAAGAATATGCACGCATGCACACACACACACACACACACACACACACACACACAAACACACATACACACACACACGTACTGTAGTCACACCATGGAACTGGCATTCAGTTTGTTGACCGTTTATCACTTAGGAAACAGTGCTGGTGTGAAGCTCTCTCTCTATATCATGAATGCGGCCCTTTGTAAGCCGGTGGAAGAAAGAGACGCTTGTTGAGCACTGCTAGTGAAGCGAGGGAGAGGTGAGACAGGGTTGTGTTGGGCTCTGTACAACAGTGTGGCTGTGGGTGGGGAAGCCTTAACGGGTAGTGACAGACTGACAGATAAGCAAACCTCCATTCAAGGACAGCAATGTTGCAGAGTCAGTACAGTACAGCAACTGTTGTCATGTTTGATGATATTTCAATTATTTGTATCTGATTTACACGTGTTTACTTATCCAGAACAAGGAGCAGTTTGGGTACAGTAAGGACTTTTGCTCTCAGTGAACCCTCAGCCCTCCTACAGCGTTGGAACATGAATAAGGGACTGTGATTGTAATGCAGTCAGTGCTGTCACAGCAAACACACAGGCAGTAAAAAAAGCTTTTGAGAGATTTGAGCTGGTCCGAGCTATTCACTTTAGGGAATGGGATATTCACCAGAGGGTCTTGGGAATCTACTGTCTCTGTGCCCATAGAGAAGCACAGGGGAGGTGTGTGAGTAGAGAAAAGAGGAACAGTGTTCAGGGTTCAATCTTGGGTCAAAGAGGATTATCAGTGGTACTCATGATGCAAGCCAGGAAAAGAGATAGCACTGAAGGCGAGCTACCAGAGACACTCAACAACAGAAGGTCACTACATAGGACATTCCCATGCAGGGTCAAATGACTCATGTCCTGCACTGGTTCCTCAGCCATGCTGAGCACAATCATCACAACGATCAGTATCAAGATCACCAAGGTCAGAAACACTATCCTCAGAACCTTTTAAGGCATCATCCTCTCTTCTCTTCCCTTTCTCCTCATAAATATTTGCTGTGATTTACAGAGAATGCACTAACTAAGCCAACCACCAATACCTAACCACAACAACATCACTTACAGTAGCACCGACCGTCACAACGTGCCATGTGTGGTTGCTGTTTTCCAGTCAGAGAGGGCAGGGTGCAGGCCTATTGTGCCTGTGAGTGTTTCCTCTCCCCAACTTTGATTTTGTCTGCTCTGTAGAACAGAATGGCTTCCTGTGACTCGGAGCCACCCAGCTGGAAAAGCAGCTTGGAAGAAAGGGTCCCGATGTGACCGCTCTGTGCTTGTGTACTCCTTTGACCTCTAACCCAGATTAGTGTTGATTAGACGATACATACTGGGCTCATGTTCTGTATCGGCATCCCCACAGAGCAAGATAAAGTGTGTGTGTGTGTGTGTGTGTGTGTGTGTGTGTGTGTGTGTGTGTGTGTGTGTGTGTGTGTGTGTGTGTGTGTGTGTGTGTGTGTGTGTGTGTGTGTGTGTGTGTGTGTGTGTGTGTGTGTGTGAGTGAGTGAGATTGTATGAGATTGTGTGCATGTGTGTGTGAATTATTGTTGACTTCTCATGGAGGTTTAATTTGAGAGCGTCCCTCCCTTTGCCAGGAGCACTGTTCTTGAAAAAGGACCTTTTTTAATTTATCTGCAGTCTGCCGGGGTTGCTTTCACTGGCACAGACACAATTAAACTGCCTCAGACACCCCAATGTATCACTCAAGGTTTAAGGAGCGGTTAAGGACATTTCTATATACTGCACTGCACTGTCGCTGAGCCACCACTTCTGTGTGGAATGCCTTCTCCAAGTCTACCTGTAAAAGGGCTCATAATTATATAGGCTAGTTGGCAGCAGATTTTCATGACCGTTTGACTTCATTTCACTTTATTTGGATGTCTTTGACAAGTTCTTTTGAATGGGGTAACATGTTTTGTAAACCTATGATAACACCTTATACACTCGCTGTAAACATTCTTTACAGTTCATGGCTCTTGATAGACTGTACATGTTTCTGTAAGTATATTACAAAGTTATTACACAGAGGTGGTCTATATAAATAGTTACTAGCCTTTCTTGACTTTTGCTCCTGTCATTACATCCCCATCTGTGGGTGTTGTCTCCTGCCTGTCACCACAGTGTGTCAGCAGCACAGTAATAAACCCCATCAGCTCAGGAGACCCACCTCCCTGTCTTTATATGAATTCATTTCCTCCTCTGCCTCCTAAAAGCCAATCGGCTTATGAGACATTAATGATTAATTTCACAAAGTCATATTCATCCACCCAAAAAAGTGTTAGGAGCATTTTTCTTGAATAGTACCTCTAAGTATTTTCTTGGCTCGCAAAGGCACTTCCAAAAAGTGCTGTGTTTCCTCCCTCTTTTTGTTCCAGACTTGATGGTATTTCCATATAAAACAGGCAGCGGAGCGGCAGGGCAGATCCACTCAACATTGGTGGAGGATGATTCTCTCCACTGGGCTGAAATGTTTTACTGTCATTATACTTTTTACTGTGGAGGTCCAGCAAGTCTGCTCTATAGAATGATATCTAATGTAGGTTACCAATGACTGTAGCATTGTGGAGATGACCTCATACACTATGTAAGAGAATGTTACAGGATGCCAATAATTGTGCTCCACCAGTGGGTTTTACCATGGTTGAAAATCTGTCAAATGCTCTCAGAGAGTAGCCCACTAGGTATGACTGACATGAGGTCAGAGAGACCAGGACTGAGTCACATCATCATCCCCTGCTGACCTCTAGCTACTGCCTGGCTATTATTTCCACTAAAAGGAAAGGAAGTGGACCTCAGTGCAGACCTGCAGGTAGCTGTCTGGAAATCCCTCTCCAATGAGGAAAGTTGGCATGCTAGCAAGGATTCTGGGAAGGAGTTGGTTGGCTAGGGTTGGTTGAGTTGATGCACTACAACTAATCATGTGTTATATCGTCATTCACCTCAAACCACTGTGCCTGAACCCACTCTGCTGATATCTCATATACTATTGTAGAATCATTGTCAGAGGTCTCGCTACCACTTTAGCTACCCTCCTGTCACTAGCTGTATTCTCCAACTGAAGAACTATACAGAGAAGTGTCCGTGCATTGAGGGCTTCTACACTCCTTCTACACTCCTCTCCTGTGAGAGCAATTATATCATTACACCCTCCAGGACTATGTCCCTCTGTCTCTCAAACCGCTAATCATTTTATCCTTTCCTTCTTTCTTATGTAAAATAACAAAATTCCCTTTCACAGAGTCTCATTCTCAATCCCCTTCTGTGGATTTCTGACCTCCAGACTTTGGGATTTAACTGGTAGCCCACCCATCTGACTGGCTTAGTGAAACGTACAAACGAATGGTGTGTCTGGAGCATACACCCATCTGACTGGCTTAGTGAAACGGACAAACTAATGGTGTGTCTGGAGCATACACCCATCTGACTGGCTTAGTGAAACGGACAAACGAATAGTGTGTCTGGAGCATACACCCATCTGACTGGCTTAGTGAAACGGACAAACTAATGGTGTGTCTGGAGCATACAGCTAGAGCAGATTATGATCTGTTGTGCCAACAGCCTGCCTGTATGAAGAGCCATAGACCCTTAATGCTGATTCACTTATATCAAGGATGTCTACATCCTTGGTTATAGCTTCATGGAAGTGCTTGAATGTGAGATCTCCATTTTACATTATTATATGTCAGTCTTTCCTGATCATTGAGTTGATATGCTTTTCCATTGATATTGCGTACATTTAGTAATACAAGTTGAGGCTTTTGTTCAACTTAAAAAAGAACAACAACAATTGCAAAAAAAAGCTAAATGTATGACTCCATAGAAGATTATAGATATAGTACATTGTATGTAGCCAGGTTCCGCACTTCTTTATTAAATAAAGATTTTACCCAATTTTGTGTTATCCAACTGGTAGTTACGATCTTCTCTCATCGCTGCAACTCCCCTATGGTCTCGGGAGAGGTGAAGGTCATGCATCCTCCGAAACACGACCCTGCCAAAACGCACTGATTCTTGACACACTGCTTGCTCACTTAACCCGGAAGCCAGCCGCACCAATGTTTCAGAGCAAACACTGTTCAACTGACGACTGAAGTCAGCTTGTAGATGCACAGCCTGCCACAAGGAGTTGCTAGTGCACGATGAGACAAGGACATTCTGTCCGGACAAACTCTCCCCTAACCCGGACGATGCTGGGCCAATTCTGCGCCGCCCCATGGGTCTCACTGTCACAGCCAGCTGTGACATAGCCTGGGATCGAACCCGAGGCTGTAGTGGTGCCTCAGCACTGCGATGCAGTGCCTTTAGACCGCTGCACCACTCGGGAGACCCAGGATCCGCACTTCTGAGAATGACATATCAAAAAACTCAAGGCAAACAATTTAACTTAACTGTCACTAGCATGTGCTTTCAGGGTACTGTAATAATTAATTCTGGATTGTGGTGTACACTTTTTTAACTATAGTAAAAACTACAATATTTAATTTGCATATACCCTACCCATTCCCCTCTCCATATCCCAATTTGTGCCACCCATAAGTGAGAAACCTGCATGCAAGTATAGATCATATATTGTGTTCCTTACAGGTTATAAGAAGGAGCCGAAGCTCTGAACTATCTATTCAGACCCTAGTCCTTACTACCTACAGGTTATGGAAAATGTTCTCTTTTAGTATATCTCCAATAGGTTTCCTCAAGGAGAAAGCTTCTATGTATCAAAGATAATAAAACAAAAACACTATAGTACATGCTACAGTATATTACAGACCACAAAAACACTACAGTAAATACTACAATATACTACAATCTGCAAAAACACTACATGAATTACTATTTTATATTTTATTACAGTATTTACATGATCTTTTATTACAGTATTTACATTACAGTAAAAATACATGTTTTGTCATACCCGTGATATACGGTCTGATATACCACAGCTGTCAGCCAATCAGCATTCAGGGCTCGAACTACCCAGTATATATAGTATTCATACCATAGTATACTATAGTATTTTCTTAATTTCTCCATGTGGGCAGCTGTCGTCAGAATCAAACCAGAGATCATGGTACACTATATATACAGTATGTGGACACCCCTTCAAATGAGTGGATTTGGCTATTTCAGCCAAACCTGTTGCTGACAGGTGTATAAAATCGAGCACACAGCCATGCAGGCAATCTCCATTGACAAACATTGGCAGTAGAATGGCCTTACTGAAGAGATCAGTGACCCACCTTAAGGATGCCACCTTTCCAACAAGTCAGTTCGGAAAGGTCCTGCCCTGCTAGAGTTGCCCCGGTCAACTGTAAGTGCTGTTATTGTGAAGTGGAAGCGTCTAGGAGCAACAATGGCTCAGCCGCAAAGTGGTAGGCCACACAAGCTCACAGAACTGGACCGCCGAGTGCTGATGAGCGTAAAATCGTCTATCGAGTTCCAAACTCCCTCTAGAAGCAACGCCAGCACACCAACTGTTAGTTGGGAGCTTAATGAAATGGATTTCCATGGCTGAGCAACCGCACACAAGCCTAACACCGTACCCTAATCGGCCACACATGTGTGCCATTGTGCACAAATTGATTTTGTCCCCACACACCAAACTCTGAACCAATTATATTAATTGGGGACAGGTCGAAAAGCATTAAACATTTAAGGCAATTTAGCTAGCTTGCAGTTGCTTGCTAATTTGTCCTATTTAGCTAGCTTGCTGTTGCTAGCTAATTTGTCCTAGGATATAAACATTCAGTTGTTATTTTACCTGAAATGCACAAGGTCCTCTACTCCGACAATTAATCTACACATAAAAACGGTCAACCGAATCGTTTCTAGTCATCTCTCCTCCTTCCAGGCTTTTTCTTCTTTGGACTTTGGCGATTGGCAACTAACTTTCATAACGTGTATTACCACCACCGACCTCCGTTCGTCTTTCAGTCACCCACGTGGATGTAACCAATGAGGAGATGGCATGTGGGTATCTGCTTCTATAAACCAATGAGGAGATGGGAGAGGCAGGACTTGCAGCGCGATCTGCGTCAGAAATAGAACTGACTTCTATTTTAGCTCTTGGCAACACAGACGCTCTTTAGAGTGCGAGCAGTGTGGGTGCAATAATTAAATAACGTATGTTTACATTTATTTTGCAACGCTCGGGCACCCGATGGGAGCGGTGTAGTCAGCATGTAAGATCACCATGCACAATGTCAAGCATTGGATGGAGTGGTGTAAAGCTCGCCACCATTGGACTCTGGAGCAGTGGAAACGCATTCCCTGGAGTGATGAATCACACTTTACCATCTGGCAGTCCTAACGGACGAATCTGGGTTTGGCGGATGCGAGGAGAACGCTACCTGCCCGAATGCATAGTGCAAACTGTAAAGTTTGGTGGAGGAGGAATAATAGTCTGGGGCTGTTTGTCATGGTTCGGGCTAGGCCCCTTAGTTCCAGTGAATTGAAATCTTAATGCTACAGCATACAATGACATTCAAGACGATTCTGTGCTTCCAACTTTGTGGCAACAGTTTGGGGAAGGACCTTTCCTGTTTCAGCATGACAATGACCTCATGCACAAAGCGAGGTACATACAGAAATGGTTTGTCCAGATCGGTATGGAAGAACTTGACTGGCCTGCACAGAGCCCTGACCTCAACTCCATTGAACACCTTTGGGATGAATTGAAATGCAGACTGCGAGCCAGGCCTAACGCCCAACATCAGTGCCCAACCTCACTAATGCGCTCGTGGCTGAATGGAAGCAAGTCCCCCCAGCAATGTTCCAACATCTAGTGGAAAACCTTCCCATAAGAGTGGAGGTTGTTATATCAGCAAAGGAAGGACCAACTCCATTAATGCCCATGATTTTGGAACGAGATGTTCGATGAGCAGGTGTCCACATACTTTTGGTCATGTAGTGTATAACCAGTCTTGAGATCCCAGGGGTAATTGTAGCTGATACCCTTTGTGAACTCACAGAAGGATACCAAGGCCAGAATTCTGCCTCTGGACAGGTCTGCTTTCTAACATACTCCCACTAACCAGACCTGACCAGACACACACATCATCTAGAAGGCCACTACCTACCTACTACACACTGAGGTCAGCCTCACCCTGTTCAGCAGAGCATTCCCACTTAGCATGTCCATAACGATGCTCCCACAAAGAATGATTCCCTATGAGGGGGGGCTCTGACAGTAGTGCTGCTACCCCTGTCCACCTTGACTAAAGAAGGGGCTATTTTTAGAGAGGGACGTGGTAGGAGGTTTCTCAGAGGGAGACGTCCATTATTCATTAACGTTGTGCATGACAGCGCTGTGTAGTGCACTCTCTCTCGCTTTCACTGTCTGTGTGTTCAGCTCTACTGGAGAGGTTAGAGCTCTGCTGCTACAGCCCCTGTTCTCAATCACTCTCCCCTAGTGCTCTGCTCCTTCCAGAAGAACATGTTCATCTCTGTGTTTCCATGGATGCTTCAATTATTCACTGCAGGCCCATTACTGGGAAACCTCGTCGCCATTTACGCTCCATCCCTGAAAACCCATCAGGACGAGACAGGTGATCCGCGCAGGATATTTGCCGGAATTCCTCTGCGGTGGAGTGAAAGTGCCCAGGTTCCTGAACACTGGTATGAATCACTATGGGTGACATTTGGGTTAATTATTTAAGACCTCACTAGAGGACAGACCATTCTGTTAATGTGTGTGATTTCAGGCTCTCAATCAGCACCCACAATGAAATAAAGTCCCGTTATCAGTCTTAGTCTTGTCATTACGCTCTATGGAGAGTTGACGATGGGTAAATGTTTCTGTAACTGTGGTTCTCAGTGCTACCAGTGCCAGATCTGTTTTTAATGGCATCTCAACTGGAGAATTGTGTTTACTGTGTGAAGTGAATGGCCTCGAGCGTGGTGGAGCGTCGTAAGAGCAGGACGTTTGTTTGTACTGTAGTGCTTATTATCTTGATTTTATCCTTCAATTTTACACTTACCAATGTCTGGACATGGACTTAAATCACTGTCAAAACTGTCTGGTATGCTCTGGTGGTTACAGAAAATGACCCCTTTGAGCCACCGTCCACTTTCGCTAGCCAATAACAATGCTGCAGTATTTTTCTCTGGTCAGTCAGCTCAGGAATCACAATAGATTAACTCTGTCCCCCTCATTGACAGTGCTGCGCTAGCAACTAGGCTCTAGTCCTTCCACTCAGTTGCTCACAACTGTATCTTTGTCATTTATCTAAATCCTAAGAATCAATTACACCGTTGTAGCTGCCAGGGTGAGGGATTGGAGTTTTAATGTTCTTCGTACTCCCGGGGTATCGACACACGCCTCTCCTGGCATTGAGTCTTTTGGATTAAGCAAGGTTGACAATTTCACAATTTAACATATCTCGGGTATTAGCGGTCGCACGTTACTACTACATGATGAGTTCTGTTTTGTGCATTAAACTGACAGTGTCTGAAATTCCTCCATGTTCTCTTTTCAGACTTCGTCAATGTCCTCATCTCCTCTGTGCCCAGTCAAGTGCCCCTTCACAATAGTCATTCACTTTGTAAAATGTGGTCTTATACTGTAAATATATATAGCAGAGTACTTTTTTTAGAAGGGACTTTAACTAGAACTGTTTGAAAGGACAACTTGATAAGCCATTGTAATCAGCCAATCAAATGATCATCTGATCTGATCTGATCTGATCTTACTGTGATCCCTGTATACGTTGGTCTACTGTATGTCCATCCTGAACACAAACTTGTAACCTCTGACCATGCTTTTCTTCATGTGGGTCTGCTGTATGTCCATCCTGAACACAAACTTGTAACCACTGACCATGCCTTTCTTCATGTGGGTCTGCTGTATGTCCATCCTGAACACAAACTTGTAACCTCTGACCATGCCTTTCTTCATGTGGGTCTGCTGTATGTCCATCCTGAACACAAACTTGTAACCTCTGACCATGCTTTTCTTCATGTGGGTCTGCCGTATGTCCATCCTGAACACAAACTTGTAACCACTGACCATGCCTTTCTTCATGTGGGTCTGCTGTATGTCCATCCTGAACACAAACTTGTAACCACTGACCATGCCTTTCTTCATGTGGGTCTGCTGTATGTTTGCGATATTGTACTGTATCTGTGACAGAAATTATTTTCAAGGGGATAATTGCGGATCATAATTTCAATGTATTTTATTTGATATAGTCTTTAAGGATACCTACTGAGCATAGTCTTTAAGGATACCTACAGAGCATACACTGTTTGAGTCAATGTTGTTTACAATCATTTCAATGAAATTACGTTGAACCAACGCAGAATGTACGTTGGCTTGACGTCTGTGCCCAGTGGGTAGTTGCTTTTAATTTAAATTTTATTTTTAATTTTACCTTTATTTAACTAGGCAAGTCAGGTAAGAACAAATTCTTATTTTCAATGACGGCCTAGGAACAGTGGGTTTAACTGCCTGTTCAGGGGCAGAACGACAGATTTGTACCTTGTCCAACTCCCTAACCACTAGGCTACCCTGCCGACAATATTTGCTGACAAAATTAAATTCAGCTTATTTTATTCAATTTAGACGCTAAAGGGCTTGAAGTTGTGATGCTTCTCACCACCCTATCAAGCACTAAGTTGAACAAATGAAATATCTGTTAGTTTGTTTACACAGTATTGCTGTTAATAAAAACACCAGGGTAAAGTCAATTAAACATGACTAAGTTGCCTGCGGCAGGCATGCAATCGTGGCCTTTGCTGATGAAGCTATTTAAACAGGTTTAGTAATAAATCATTATTTGTCCACTCTGCTTCTAATGAAATGTTCCCTCATCAGTTGGCCTTTCCTCTCCATTACAGGGCTCTGCTCTGTCAGTGAGACTTCTCAACCACAGCCACCTCATCTTAGAACTGTTGGAAAGAGCTCAAATCATTTTAATTTAATCTGAATCTCCCTTTTGAAAATGTGTTCACCTCCATTTTCACTTATAGCAGAACACTAAAGCGCCATCCTTCACAGACATACTACTTTTTTGTGTGACAGAGTTGATGGCCTAGAAGAAGCAGCAGACATGAACACAGGCTTTTTGACAACTTGCTGTTTCTCTTTGTGTCCATGACAAGAGGAGTCGTTTGATAAAGCATTTATCAAGGACACACATTACAGTACATTATGTCCCCGTCTTGGACATCAGTCTGTTGCCTTTGAGTGTTTGTGTGTATGTCCGGGCGTGCGTGTATGTGTGTGTTTGTGTGTATGTCCGGGCGTGCGTGTATGTGTGTGTTTGTGTGTATGTCCGGGCGTGTGTGTATGTGTGTGTTTGTGTGTATGTCCGGGGGTGCGTGTATGTGTGTGTTTGTGTGTATGTCCGGGCGTGTGTGTTTGTGTGTATGTCCAGGCGTGCGTGTATGTGTGTGTTTTTGTGTATGTCCGGGCGTGCGTGTATGTGTGTGTTTGTGTGTATGTCCGGGCGTGTGTGTGTGTGTTTGTGTGCACCATACACTGTCTCTCAAGAAACTGTACAAGATAGAAGACACCCCACTGACAGTTTTTCGGGGGAAAAACTTGTGTATAAACATAGTGAGCTACAGAAATTTGTCCCAGCAGATACATTACTGTAGGCTACACTACCATAGCATTACCACTAAATGAATATATTTTGAGAAGGAATATGTTTTGTCCTAAAATCAGGCTTTCCATGTTGACTCAAAATATCTACTTTCCAACTTTTTCTGCCTAACCCATTTTACTGGCATTTTTTTGAGCTTGACCTTTTTCTGACAACGATTTCCAAGATAGCATCTCAATGTTAGACAGGACATTCAAGTTTATGAGACCTCTCAAGATGCATACTATAGTTTTCCACATTCCGTAAAACTTAAATTAAACGCAGTCTCAAATAGCCGCCTGTCCCTTTTAATAGCCAGGCATCGACACACATTTCAGCCTTTTTCGAATAAACATTGGGTCTAAATGAGTTGTTTATGAGTAAACTTCAGTGAGCAATGTAAAGATTGAGCAAAAGAAGATAGGAGAACAACATAATTTCCAAGGATGAGACAGCAGTGTGGTTTGACATGGTCGGCTCAACTACGGGGGATACAAGGAACAACGAGTGAGAGAATGGTGCTGAAGCGCACCTCAGGGCGAGTGCGAGGAGCAGGAACAGGGCGTACTGGACTGCCGAGGCGCACTGTAGGCCTGGTGCGTGGTGCCGGCACTGCTGGCACCGGGCTGGGGGCGAGTGCGAGGAGCGAGTGCGAGGAGCAGGAACAGGACACACCTGACTGGGAAAGCGCACTTGAGGGAGAGTGCGAGGAGTTGGCACAGGACGCACTGGGTCTTGAAGGTACACTGGAGACCTGGTGTGTATAGCCGGTATCAATTGTTCCGGAACTTTTTTTTTTATTTTTAATTTATTTTTATTTTTTTTTGAATTTTACCCCTTTTTCTCCCCAATTTCGTAGTATCCAATTGTTGTAGTAGCTACTATCTTGTCTCATCGCTACAACTCCCGTACGGGCTCGGGAGAGACGAAGGTTGAAAGTCATGCGTCCTCCGATACACAACCAACCAAGCCGCTGCTTCTTTAACACAGCGCACATCCAACCCGGAAGCCAGCCGCACCAATGCGCCGGAGGAAACACCATGCACCTGGCCACCTTGGCTAGCGTACACTGCGCCCAGCCCGCCACAGGAGTCGCTGGTGCGCGATGAGACAAGGACACCCCTACCGACAAAGCCCTCCCTAACCCGGGCGACGCTAGGCCAATTGTGCGTCGCCCCACGGACCTCCCGGTCGCGGCCGGTTACGACAGAGCCTGGGCGCGAACCCAGGACTCTGATGGCACAGCTGGCGCTGCAGTACAGCGCCCTTAACCACTGCGCCACCCGGGAGGCCCTGTTCCGGAACTTTAACACACGTTTCAGGACGAGTACAGAGAGCTGACTCAGGTGGCACCAGACTGACAACACATTATTTTATTCCAAATCTGTGTGTCCTCCACCAACTTAACAACTCCCCCATTTCTCTCTCTTCCGAATCCTCCTTCTCCCAGACTGGCTCTGGTTTACTCCTCGGCTCCGCCGACTGCTCCATGTGCCCCCCCCAGAAAAAATTATTGGGGTTTCTGTGGTTGCCTTGACTCCTCGTATCGTCGCCTTTCCTCCTGTGCTATATCCACCTGCTTCCATGGCAGGGTCTTGTCCCCTGCCATTACCTCCTCCCAGGTCCAGGATGTCCTCCACTCATCTTTCTCCCGGGCCCAGGATGTCCACTCCTCATTCACACGCTGCTTGGTCCTTATTTGGTGGGTTATTCTGTCACGTTCGTCATAACAAGGAGACCAAGGCGCAGCGTGATAAGAATACATTCTTCTTTATTTACACAAAGAACACTAAACAAACTTTTAAAAAAATTTTTTTAAACGAACCGTGAAGCTAATATGCGTAGTGCAGACAGGCAACTAAACATAGACCAAGAACCCACAAAATACCAAAGGAATATGGCTACCTAAATATGATCTCCAATCAGAGACAACGATAAGCAGCTGCCTCTGATTGGGAACCAATTCAGGCCACCATAGACCTACATAAACCTAGACTTACAAAACCCCCTAGACATAAAAAAAAAACCTAGACAATACAAACACTAACAAACCCGCCTTAGTCACTCCCTGACCAGACCAATATAATAAAGAAAACTAAGATAACCTCTAGCACTTAGCCATCCCGGATCCGGGATCGTGAATACAGCCTCAAGCTCATTACCATAACGCAACGTTAACTATTCATGAAAATCGCAAATTAAATTAAATAAATATGCTAGCTCTCAAGCTTAGCCTTTTGTTAACAACACTGTCATCTCAGATTTTCAAAATATGCTTCTCAACCATAGGAAAACAATCATTTGTGTAACAGTAGCTAGCTAGCGTAGCATTTAGCGTTAGCGTTAGCATTCAGCAGGCAACATTTTCACAAAAACCAGAAAAGCATTCACATAAAATCATTTACCTTTGAAGAACTTCAGATGTTTTCAATGAGGAGACTCTGTTAGATAGCAAATGTTCAGTTTGTCCTGAAAGATTATTTGTTTAGGAGAAATCGCTCCGTTTGGTGCGCCACGTTTGGCTACCAAAAAAACCCGAAAATCCAGTCATCAAAACGCCGAACTTTTTTCCAAATTAACTCCATAATATCGACTGAAACATGGCAAACGTTGTTTAGAACCAATCCTCAAGGTGTTTTTCACATATCTCTTCGATGATATATCGTTCGTGGAAGTGTGCTTTCTGTTCTGAATCCCAGGAGAAAATGCCCGCAGCTGAAGATTACGCACCAATTTAGACAAAGGACACCGGGCGGACCCCTGGAAAATGTAGTCTCTTATGGCCAATCTTCCAATGATATGCCTACAAATACGTCACAATGCTGCAGACATCTTGAAGAAACGACAGAAAGGGCAGGCTCGTTCCTGGTGCATTCACAGCCATATAAGGAGACAATGGAAAACAGAGCCTCAGAAATTCTGCTCATTTCCTGTTTGAAGTTTCATCTTGGTTTCGCCTGTAGCATGAGTTCTGTGGCACTCACAGATCATATCTTTGCAGTTTTGGAAACGTCAGACTGTTTTCTTTCCACAGCTGTCAATTATATGCATAGTTGAGCATCTTTTCGTGACAAAATATTGCGCTTAAAACGGGCACGTTTTTTTTATCCAATAATGAAATAGCGCCCCCATAGACTCAACTGGATAACTAAGGTCAGGGTGTGACACCGAGTCAAGTCTCAAGTCAAGACCGACAAGTATCAAGTCATGTCTCAAATCCTAAACTTTGAGTTTCGAGTCCTAAACAAGTCATAATGTGCTCTTCACCAAATATTTTTTTAACAACAGTAATAGTTAGTATATTACATTTACGCAAATCATGAATGCTTTTAAAAATATCTATATATTTATTACTTTCCAAATAAACGTTATATTTCCATGGAAATACATGGGTAGCCATGAGAAAGACCCCCCCCCCCCCCCAAAAAGTGATTGACTATCGAGGATCGCTATGGGGCGCAATAGGGACATGTAGGCTTGTACACAATCGCCCAACCTTACACATACATACACACACACACACACACACACACACACACACACATTCACTCTCCTGTGTGTGGTTACAGTAGGTTAACATATGTCAATGGTTTTAGGAACAGCAGTAACATCAGATAGGATTTAGGCTACCAACTGCCTAGCCAGTTGTAGCTCAATCTTGGGTGCAATGATCACGTTCTCGCACTGATTGACTGTGTGGAAGCTCATTGATTTAACGTTACGTTAGCCTACATGCTACACTAGCAGAGTTATAAATTATATAGCTGTCAGCTATATTAGCCACGACTTACCGTTCTTTGTGCAGCTTCAAATGTCAAACAAAATTGGAAATTGTTGTGCCTCCGTCTGCAATTTTCTTCCCGCATGTTTTGCAAGTTGCAATCTGTTTTTTGTTGATACAGCATCGTCTTTATATCTGAAAATAATAATTTGGGTATCATCTTTCCAAGGGCTCCATCTGAATTCACCCGCCGACGTTCCTCTGCACTGCCACGCACAACTTTTTCTCTGCTGGCACAATTTGATTGGCTGTAATCAAACTGTAATCTGTTAAATGAAGAGTTGATGTGCTTCACACTTTTTTTAATAGCATCATTTTTTATATTTGGGCTTGGGGAGGGTATCAAGTCAGGTTGAGTCATAAGGCTCAAGTCCAAGTTAAGTCACGAGTCATTGGTGTTAAAGTCAAGGTCGAGTTGCAAGTCATCATATTTGTGACTCGAGTCTGACTCTAGTCCAAGTCATGTGTCTCGAGTCCACACCTCTGGATACTAGTATCAAATCAAATCAAAATTAATTTGTCACGTGTCCGAATAAAACAGATGTAGTAGACCTTACAGTGAAATGCTTAGTTACAGGCTCTAACCAATAGTGCAAAAAAGGTATTAGGTGAACAATGGGTAAGTAAAGAAATAAAACAACAGTAAAAAGACAGGCTATATACGAGGCTATAAAAGTAGCGAGGCTACATACAGACACCGGTTAGTCAGGCTGATTTGAGGTAGTATGTACATGTAGATATGGTTAAAGTGACTATCCATATATGATGAACAGAGAGTAGCAGTAGCATAAAAGAGGGGTTGGGGGATGGTGGGTGGCGGGACACAATGTAGATAGCCCGGTTAGCTATTAAATTCAGCTTATTTTATTCAATTTAGACGCTAAAGGGCTTGAAGTTGTTGTGATGTCTCTCACAACCCTATCAAGCACGAAGTTGAACAAATGAAATATCTGTTAGTTTGTTTACACAGTATTGCTGTTAATAAAAACACCAGGGCAAAGTCAATTAAACATGACTACGTTGCCTGCGGCAGGCATGCAATCGTAGCCTTTGCTGATGAAGCTACAGTGCATTGCGAAAGTATTCGGCCCCCTAGAACTTTGCGACCTTTTGCCACATTTCAGGCTTCAAACATAAAGATATAAAACTGTATTTTTTTGTGAAGAATCAACAACAAGTGGGACACAATCATGAAGTGGAACGACATTTATTGGATATTTCAAACTTTTTTAACAAATCAAAAACGTAAAAATTGGACGTGCAAAATGATTCAGCCCCCTTAAGTTAATACTTTGTAGCGCCAGCTTTTGCTGCGATTACAGCTGTAAGTCACTTGGGGTATGTCTCTATCAGTTTTGCACATCGAGAGACTGAATTTTTTTCCCATTCCTCCTTGCAAAACAGCTCGAGCTCAGTGAGGTTGGATGGAGAGCATTTGTGAACAGCAGTTTTCAGTTCTTTCCACAGATTCTCGATTGGATTCAGGTCTGGACTTTGACTTGGCCATTCTAACACCTGGATATGTTTATTTTTGAACCATTCCATTGTAGATTTTGCTTTATGTTTTGGATCATTGTCTTGTTGGAAGACAAATCTCCGTCCCAGTCTCAGGTCTTTTGCAGACTCCATCAGGTTTTCTTCCAGAATGGTCCTGTATTTGGCTCCATCCATCTTCCCATCAATTTTAACCATCTTCCCTGTCCCTGCTGAAGAAAAGCAGGCCCAAACCATGATGCTGCCACCACCATGTTTGACAGTGGGGATGGTGTGTTCAGGGTGATGTGCTGTGTTGCTTTTACGCCAAACATAACGTTTTGCATTGTTGCCAAAAAAGTTCAATTTTGGTTTCATCTGACCAGAGCACCTTCTTCCACATGTTTGGTGTGTCTCCCAGGTGGCTTGTGGCAAACTTTAAATGACACTTTTTATGGATATCTTTGAGAAATGGCTTTCTTCTTGCCACTCTTCCATAAAGGCCAGATTTGTGCAATATACGACTGATTGTTGTCCTATGGACAGAGTCTCCCACCTCAGCTGTAGATTTCTGCAGTTCATCCAGAGTGATCATGGGCCTCTTGGCTGCATCTCTGATCAGTCTTCTCCTTGTATGAGCTGAAAGTTTAGAGGGACGGCCAGGTCTTGGTAGATTTGCAGTGGTCTGATACTCCTTCCATTTCAATATTATCGCTTGCACAGTGCTCCTTGGGATGTTTAAAGCTTGGGAAATCTTTTTGTATCCAAATCCGGCTTTAAACTTCTTCACAACAGTATCTCGGACCTGCCTGGTGTGTTCCTTGTTCTTCATGATGCTCTCTGCGCTTTTAACGGACCTCTGAGACTATCACAGTGCAGGTGCATTTATACGGAGACTTGATTACACACAGGTGGATTGTATTTATCATCATTAGTCATTTAGGTCAACATTGGATCATTCAGAGATCCTCACTGAACTTCTGGAGAGAGTTTGCTGCACTGAAAGTAAAGGGGCTGAATAATTTTGCACGCCCAATTTTTCAGTTTTTGATTTGTTAAAAAAGTTTGAAATATCCAATAAATGTCGTTCCACTTCATGATTGTGTCCCACTTGTTGTTGATTCTTCACAAAAAAATACAGTTTAATATCTTTATGTTTGAAGCCTGAAATGTGGCAAAAGGTCGCAAAGTTCAAGGGGGCCGAATACTTTCGCAATGCACTGTATATGATAAACAGAGAGTAGCAGCAGAGTAAAAGAGGGGTAGGGGGGGCACACAATGCAAATAGTCCGGGTAGCCATTTGATTACCTGTAGTATCGTGATATTCATTAGTGACAAGGAAACAAAACACGAAGCGGATTTAACTTCTTTAGGAAAACAGCCCTATTGTTGGAAACAAACATTATGTTGTCATCCAGAGTCACATTTATTTACTTTCCAAACTATAGCACACATTATTTGACATACAGCAGATTTTTAAAGGACCAAAGAGTTAGTCTGCTTCGTGTTTTAATTTTTGCCACTGAAAACAGATTGCGATACTGTTATCGTCCCAGCCATACTAGCGATTGCTGCTAACATGCTGCTGCCGCCTCGCAGTCTGATGACTTGGCCAGGCTCACCAGGGAATTTAGTGAGGTGATAAGACTGTGTCTGGGCTGGGCTCATTGGTCTCGGAATACTGTGTTGTTATCTCTGCACAGATAACTCTGGAATGTATTATCTCTCCAGCTCCAGTCAACTCTGCTGCTGAGGAGACCAGAGAGTGGTAGTAAGACATGAATTCAGCTAGCTATATGTTCTGTAGGAGCATAGGCCTCAGGAAAGCAGACCTCCTAGCCTCTCTCTCTCTCTCTCTGCTCTCAATTCCGGCTCTAAAGACCTGTTACCCCTTGACAAATAAGAGGAGGCTCAGCAGAGCATTACCGTACCACACAGGGAGGGGAAAAGAGAGAATGTTATGAGAGAAGGATGAGGGAGTGTCTGAGTGGGGTAGAGTGTGATGGAGAGAGCTAAAACCATAGAGGAACTCACTAAAGTGAGAGTGGAGGGAAATGAGAGAAGAGGGAACATTTGTGATTGTATGTGCCTATTGAAGCCCCGTGCAAGAGGGGAAGGTCATGCTTCGGTCACATTCCGGTCTGTGCTAAGCTGAAGTGGACTTGGAAGAAAAGACTCAGTGGCGTTGGTTAGTTAGAGGAACTCTCCTCCACACTACACTTTTTGAGCACTCCCACACCACACTACACTACACTTTTTGAACACTCCCACACCACACTACACTACACTTTTTGAGCACTCCCACACCACACTACACTACACTTTTTGAGTACTCCCACACCACACTACACTACACTTTTTGAGTACTCCCACACCACACTACACTACACTTTTTGAGCACTCCCACACCACACTACACTACACTTTTTGAGCACTCCCACACCACACTACACTACACTTTTTTCCACAACCCGAAATTCAAAAACCTCCTTTCAGCTCCATTTGTGAGTTGGGTCATGGTTGAGCTGCCTGCCTGGGAACAGTGGCAGTCAGTATGGGATCAGGACAGGAGACATGGTGTGGTGGAGAAAGAGTCAACAGAGAGACTTGGCGAGCAATAATGCTCTGACAGCCTCCATGAGCCTGTCAAATGAGGGCTAAAATGATATGATGACTTAATGCATTTTCAAGTGCCTGGCGTCTAGGTACAGCGCTCTAGTAACTTCAGTAATAATGTGCTAACCCAGAAATGTGGTTTTAGCTTGGCCTTTTCCAAGTCAACCACTCTTGGTAAGAAAAGGTGAGTCAGAGATTTGTTATCATAGTTAAATGTGTACATCCAGTGGCTTTGTTCAGGTGCTGAATGTTGAAAGTATGAATGTTTATTTGCAATTTAAAAGAATCCAGACACATCAAATGTTCTTTGTGACAAATGTCACCTTCAAGGTCAAAGCTGTTTCAGTTTGGGAGCTACACATAGGCACGCAAACACACACACACACACACACACACACACACACACACACACACACACACACACACACACACACACACACACACACACACACACACACAAAGGCTGTATTGTAGTCATATATTTACTCCATAATGTACAATTTTGTACCATTAAATATATCCACTATGCATCTGAAGTGCATCATGTTACTTCACTAAATCCTGAATGCCTGAAGGCAAATGGCAGCTAAAATTCCCTTTGCACTTGAAAATCTGATGTTCGTATCTTTGGTGCATAATTCTCCCTTTATTTTTTATTTATAACCATTGTTATCCAACAATGTGCTTGTTTTGTAGGAATAAAGGCTTAACTGTGTCCTCTTACCTATACGTTGATGCATAATCAGCTACGGTAACTGTAACCGTAACTGTATAAATCAGGAAATAGACAATAAGGAAAATGTTCTACTTTGTCACTTTCATAACCGACAATGTCAGTGAGCACATATTGTGCAGTTGATATTGACTGTAGTGCAGAGGCATGTTGAAGTTTCACACATCTTCGAAGAGAGATTGTGAGAGCTCAGTTACAGTAATAATTGGTAATCAAGCCAGCAAAATCATTTGTTATTTGCTGTTAAATTGATTTACCATGATTTCTTTCAAAGACACTCATGAAGGGAAGGCCGTTCGAGTGTTGAACCAGTAACCAAAAGGTTGCTGGTTCGAATACCCGAACCGACAAGGTGAAAAATCTGTGTATGTGCCCTTGAGCAAGGCACTTAGATCTAATTTGCTCCTGGGGCGCCGTACTTGTAACGATGTACGCTGGGAGTCAGGAAGCAAGTTCAGGGAGAAAATACATTTAATAAATAAACAAAACAAGAAACACAAACAGCGCACCGACATGACACAGAAACAATGACGACTGGGGAAAAAACAAAAGGAGTGACATATAAAGGGCAGGTAATCAAGGAGGTGATGGAGTCCAGGTGAGTGTCATTATGCACAAATGCGCGTAACACTGGTGACAGGTGTGCGCCTTAAACGAGCAGCCTGGTGACCTAGTGGCCGGAGAGGGAGCACACGTTACAGTGCTACTATGACTGACCCTGTAAAACAACACAAAACAACACATTTCACAGTACCTATCTGGTGTCTGTGACAATAAAACATTTTTTTATCCCAGGAAATTATAGGGGTAATTAAGCCTAATGAATGCCCCTAATGACATTATACAGTATTACCTCTCTTTTTCTCAGTCATCCATCCTGTCTCAGTGCCTATGGTATGGTACATTTTGTTTCGTTTTTACCATTGCTGTACCAAAATATCCATCATAACCACACATCTCCTCCTGGCCCTCCTGTCACAAGACAACGTGGTTTTATGAAATGGTGCAACCATGACCCTGATACCATAGTGAGAAAATGATTCAGATTTGACATTACATTGGTTTCAAATGACTACACTGCATCCATGATGTGCCATTACATAATCTGCAGTAATTATTATTCCACAGAGTCACACTGGCAACAAACCGCCATTAGAAAGTGCTAGAGACACCCTCAGAAGTGACTATGAAGGAGGAGCAAAGACCATGGCTGCTGTTGTTGCTGCTATTGTTGTTGATGATGCAGCTAGGGCTAGGTGGATTAGTTCAGTTAAATCAGCGCTGACGGGGACAGTTTTCAATTCACTTCATTCATTATCACATATCTGGGCTATGCCCTCGTTGTGTGCCGTCCCAGATCAGCTTGTTTTTTTGACCTTGCATGGTTTCAGTGATCAGTCTGTTAGTTTTATCGCTTTTTCCTCCTCTTTTATCTTTTCCAAGGCCAGTTGAGCTCTGCTGTAGGTGAGTGGATTAAAGAATAAAGAGAGAAGTCCCCCAAGCGGGTTTCATTCACGTCAATACTTTCCACTGCCTTTGAAAATCCCCTTTTACTAGAAAAAAAGATTGCTGAACAACATTTCACAATGTTCTAACTAGACAGATATTCATTTAATATATTTTATACTGATCTGTACCTCCGCTCAGTCCAGTGTTAACTCCTATATTCATTTGGCAGCGGTGGCTCACCGCTACTAAATTGTTGCCACTGATGCAAAAAAATAAGTAAATATTTCTGCCAAGATGCACTTTTAAATGGATAGTTGTTAGCTCAATGACTGGAAATCTATGGGAACAGCTAGCATGTCATTGCGCTAACTCTAGTAGCTAGTAGCAATGCCCCCAGAGTTTTGGGTGGCTGGGGGAAGAGAGTTCCAGAGTTTGGGGGGGGGGGGTGGCAGCAGCGCTGAAAGCCCAGTCCACGATGGTGCACAGTCTTGTTTTGTGAATGGTTAAATAAAGGTTAAATAAAAATAAATGTTACGGAGGTGAAAGAAGGCAGATTTGGTGGCGGACTTGATGTGGGGCTCGAAGGAGAGAGTGGGGTCCAGGATGACCCCCAGATTTCAGACCTCGGATAATGGGCAGATGGTGCAGCCATCAATGGACATCATGAGGTCACCCACTTTCTTGAGGGGAACTTTGGAAGCCACCAGCATGACCTCAGTTTTATTGCTATTGAGTTTGAGTAGATTGGGTGTCATCCAGTTTTTGATGTCCTGGAGACAGTTGATCAGAGATGAGGGAAAGAGGTGAGAGGTGGGTTTGGTGTGGATGTAAATCTGGGTGTCATCCGAATAGCAGTGGATTTAGTTGAACCTGGTGTTTTTTACTGTTAGCGATTGTAGATGTTACAATGATGTGATTCTGTTTATCCACTCTCTATTCCAGGGCCCTGGTATATCAGAGGAGGCGATGGTCACTGAGCCTCCCCACTCGCAGCAGCCCGGGGGGGCATGCCACAGCTTTGTACAGGAACACTTCCAGGCACAATACAAGTGAGTTTCCAGTTTGCCAGGTCTGCCCATAGCATACTGCTAGAGAATAGCCCTATTACTATCTGCACCTTAGTCCTGCAATGATTGATGAAATTGATGGCATCTGAGCTGAGCTGAGTAGAAGACAGTTGACTCAATTCCTGGAATTTAATGTGGAAAGTCATGGACTAATGTAAAAACTGCTGCCTTGCATCTTGAAGGACAGGTGAAAAATAAATGAATTACTATACAGGGAATTGTCTCTCATATTTGTGTCAGTCAACAATTTCCCTCAGATTCAGTGTCTTGAATGTAAAACAGAAGAGTTACTTTTCTCTCCTTTGTTCATTGTGAAATATTTTTCATGGCTCAACCTGCTCCTTAGACGATAATGCTAGAAAATAATAAATAATTAAAAAGTGTCAAAATGTGACAGCTTTTGTTATTTTATTTACATTAGGAGCCAGTTGTGTTTTTGTCTAACCCGTTCTATTCCTGTCAGTGCACCTGGATGAGGTTGCGAGGGAGTCTGTTGTTGAGAGATTGATTGAGATTTAGGAAAACTTTGTAAGTTGGCTAAACAAAAACATATTGGGTAAAACTTTGTAAGTTGGCTAAACAAAAACATATTGGGTAAAACTTTGTAAGTTGGCTAAACAAAAACATATTGGGTAAAACTTTGTTGCCCATTCAAATTTTAATACATTTCCTTTAATTATGAACCATATGTTATACAGTTCAATGCAATTATGGTAATTTGTGTGGAAATCAGTTTCATGCTTGTCTTGGTATAAGACATCGGTCACACTGCCTGTAACTTGGTCTATTGGGTTTTGCACCTCTCCCATGAGTTCTTTACAATTATTGTACAACCAATGCAGAGTTAGGTATGGAAGCTTTTTTCCCACATCACATTCGATTACCGATGACTCTTCGATCCAGTTCTCATTGATTGAATTAAATTGTAATTATCAGATAATGTGTAATGGAGATGCCATTATAACTAACTATAAGTGGGTAGAGGTTGTATATGTATTAGCTGCAGACATTCCAGTAATTACTGAGCCTAGCTGGAGCATCAATACTGACAAGGCCCATGCACAGAGTGCAGTAAGAAAGACTGCCCCTCCACCTAACCTTTATGTCTCCTAGGTAACTAGGGACCCCTTCAAGTGCTTTTATGGTCCTGAGTAAAATGAGTGGGGTGGTTGGTTCTTGTTTGAGGTCAAGTGAAAAACGACAACTGTACAAATCGAATAGGCATAGATTACCTACATATTGAATAAACATATACAATCTTTGCTCTAGTAGCTTTCCTGATAAGCTGTGATTGATTAACCTGATTGAGTTTTCACAGTTTTATTCCTTATAACATTCCTTTCAATCCGTGTTCAGAGCCCCTCAGTGCCTGCTACAGCAGCTTTGAACCCAGAGCCTCTGAAGCTTCACAAGTGTTCATTTAATCTTGGAGATAAAGCCTCCTAGGTATTTCTATGAAACAGATGCATCTCACAGCTGTGGTCGGGAGATCATTGGAGCTGCTGAAGGTAGTGGAGCTGTTGCAGTACCTTCATCATGATTTGGCTGTCCACTCCTCTCACAGAGGTGCCAATGACAGTTCTGCATCCAACTGCCAAGTGTAAATCTCTGTCAAGCCCCCAATTTTACGTTAGCTGTACTCTTCTCTTTGTAACGTTGACTAATGTCGTACTATATTGACAAGGAATTATGCAAACAACTGCACAATAGAACAGATGTATATTTGGACCTTTTAACTCTGTCGTGAAGTAATTAGAACACTTGCCACTCTGTGGAAGTTTCTATTTGCTTTGTAATTTCCTGCTTGTTTTTGTTTCCTCCATCTGCTAATTCCTTGGAAAATCAGCAGCTTGGTGTAATGCCTTTAATACATCTGTCAGAGCGCATCCCTTAATTGCTACCCACTGATGAATGTTTCTGCTTTGACACCCGGGAAATGGGCGTGTCTAGACAGGAAGCAGCCATAGCTAGCTCGGGAGCCATAGCTAGCTCACCCACTCAAACACTGTGCCAGATTCACCCAGGGTGATTCAGACTGGAATCCAACACTTGACTGATGATCACTGATAGTATAACTTCAAAAACAGCATAACTTTGCATTTCAGAGCTACAGCATGGCTTTAGTTCAGTGGAAAAGAGCTCTGGACTATATAGAAATGTCTCTCAAGGAATATTCCATAGCCATATCTTTCCATAACCATCTGATTTTGTCCCTTAGGCCAGTCCAAATCACTTACTCAGGCAACAGCATTATTATCTGAGATGAGGATTGAGGCCTGGGGGTGAAAGTGTAAGACTGAAAAGCTACTGTCAAAGCTTTTTTAGAATAATGTGTGAAAGTGGGATTCAGAGTCGCAGTGGTCAGTGAAATTGCAAAATACTGTATGTATTTTATATGATTAAATATTTGTCATACTAATAACTAATATGATACTAACTAATATGATACTATGATACTTACAATGTTTGTTGTGCTATTTGTTTTAGGAACAGCCTTTGGAGTCTCTATCTTTGATTTGTTAACTATTCCTCTGTCCCTCTCTCATTGCCCTCCAGCATTTGAGTCCTGGGTGTAACACTACAGTATGCAATATAATTCTCACTGTAATGGGTCTGTTTGTCACTATACAATCACCAGGCCCATTATACTTGACAAGACTTAGTCAGTTTACAAACAAGCTTCATATATACTGACAGGCCTATTATCTCTTAAGTTTTTGATTCTGATTTGATTTGACGTTCATCACATGTTGGTGTCATTCAATTGACTGTACGGTACTGTTATTACAATTCTCTTTGTCTGAATGTGATGTCTCCGCTGTCACGGTCTTCCTCCTCTTCATCTGAAGAGGAGAGGCGAGAAGGATCAGAGGACCAATATGCGGCGTGGTATGTGTTCATAGTGAATTTTTAATAAAGAGAACACTGAACACTATACAAAAGAGTAACACAAAACAATAAACCAAATACGACCGTGAAGCTACAAATGAGACCTGTGCTGACACAAGCCACTAACATAGACAATCACCCACAAACAAACAGTGCAACCCAGGCTACCTAAGTATGATTCTCAATCAGAGACAACTAATGACACCTGCCTCTGATTGAGAACCATACTAGGCCGAAACATAGAAATGCCCCAAAACATAGAAAAACAAACATAGACTGCCCACCCAACTCACGCCCTGACCATACTAAATAAATACAAAACAAAGGAAATAAAGGTCAGAACGTGACATCCGCAAAAGTGAAGTGCCTACTCTAACTCTGGAAGTATTGATTTTGAACCTATTATTTCTCTACAGCTCTGTAGACTCTGATCAAATCATGCATTGCCCAGTTCTTGAAGGTAAAGCTTTGATATAGCTAGTTTTGTTCTCATCCCACAGCATGACTCACTGCCTAGCATGGGTAATATGCAGTGAAAATCTCTGTGGTATCTGTCAAGCTCTGCTCATTAGAGTGAAACCAAACGGCAGGCAGCAGAGCATGTCAGATTATGGACGTGGTGTACTGTAGTTTCACTGGAAGCCCAGCCTTTTTACAGCGGCACGAAAACCCACCACTCTCTCTCAGAGCTTCTCGCCTCTCTTTGTCTGAATCATTTTGACTGGGTGACCTTTGTTTTGTCTCACCACTTAATTTATTAATATTTCTGCAGGAGGGTTGAATAAAAAGGGCTTTGAAGCATTTTTGAGATTATTACTGTGACTCAAGGTAATTCCTTTGTTTTGACTGGATGCTCAGGATCACCTGCTGAACGATGCCTTACATCATGAATCATACAATGTGATTTTCTGGATTTTTGTTTTAGATTCCATCTCTCACAGTTGAAGTGTACCTATGATCAAAATTACAGACCTCTACATGCTTTGTAAGTTGGAAAACCTGCAAAATCGGCAGTGTATCAAATACTTGTTCTCCCCACTGTATATATTATTAGTTATTTATTTTTCTCTGAAAACTTGGGGGGCCAAATAAAACATCCTGCAAGCCAAATTGGGGGAACCCTGCTTTAGACACTTAACCTTTAGTAGATTGTTGTAATAATAGCTGTTATAACAAATATAATTAATAAAATTATTTTTCAGGAAATGTGACACTGAACGTCCAGATACTTGGAAAAATGTCTTTTAGAGTTTTACCCTGGCTAGTGCAGCCCACAAGTGTTTTTTTGGGGGGCCGCCCATTGTTTTCTGGGTGGGCGGGGATTTAGTTTTTGGTTAAAAGAAACTTAAATCAACAGGAAAATAGTTTAATTTAGGAAATCTGTTCCCATGTATTCCCACAAATAAAAAAAGAGACATACAATAAATGCACAAAACATGCTCTTTCCATGTCATAGACTGACCAGGTGAATCCAGGTGAAAAGCTATGATCCCTTATTGATGTCACTGGTTAAATCCACTTCAGGCAGTGTAGATGAAGGGGAGGAGACGGGTTAAATAAGTATTGTCTCTCTCTCTCTCCCTCTCTCTCTCGCTCTATATATATATATATTGTATTTTCCCCCAATTTCTCAATATAGGGGTAGGTAGCCAGCCTGGTGGTTAGAGTGTTGGGCCGGCAACCGAAAGGTTGCTGGATCAAATCCCTGAGCCGACGAGGTAAAATTCTGTCGTTCTGCACCTGAACAAAGCAGTTAACCCACTGTTCCCCGGTAGGCTATCATTGTAAATAATCCTTTGTTCTTAACTGACTTGGCTTGTTAAATTTAAAATATCCAATTACAATATTGTCTAATTGCTGCAGCTCCCCAACAGGCTCGGTATAGACAAAGGTTGAGTGATGCATCCTCTGAAACAGGACCCACCAAACTGTGCTTCTTAACCCCTGCCCGCTTAACCCAGAATCCAGCTGCACCAATGTGTCAGAGGAAACACCGTTCAACTGATTACCGAAGTCAGCCTGCAGGCACCTGGCCTACCACAAGGAGTCACTAGAGCATGATGTGCCATGTAAAGCACCCCCGGCCTAACCCGGTGCTGGATTTTTTTACGTTCAACAGTTTCCCGTGTGTATCAAGAATTGTCTACCACCCAAAGGACATCCATCCAACTTGACACAACTGTGGGAAGCATTGGAGTCAACATGGGTCAGCATCCCTGTGGAATGCTTTCAACTCCTTGCAGAGTCCCTGACCCTATGAATTGAGGTTGTTCTGAGGGCAAAGGGCTGTTTTGTACACTCGGTGTATGTGATCGTGTCTCAATGTAAATAAGGTATGAAATTATTGTTATTTTCAAATATAATCTCTTTTTGGGATTAGTTGGGGTCAATTTGCAGTGTACAAATTATTATAATTATGTTTTGGTCCCCCACTATCCGCTCCGTCAAAAATCGTCCCGTGGCTGCCTACCCCTGGGCTAGTGTTTAAGCTGACTCAAACTCTCACCCTTCAGCATCACTGCTTCATAGACAGGGATTCCCTCTCAAGTGCTGCTCACACTTCATCCATTAGGCATCACGGAAATATCACCTCCTTTTCCTTTAGGCCTAAGTGTTCCTTACCAATGCACAGTACATCTATGTTTTATTGGAGCTGCTGGAGTGTTATTTGTATGCAAGGAACATGGGCAGCTCCTCTGTTTCCTGTTGAGAATAAGACATCCGTAGGGGAGCGATCCACTCTGCCAAGAGAGAGCTCCACGCAGAGCCAGTGTCAGCTGGGTTGAGTTGAATAGGGCTTTATTCACTCTCCCCCACTCACCCCTGTGGGTCTGTCAGGTGCCTTCCTAGAAGGGAAACACATTTAAACAGCTATGCTCTGGCTAAGATTCCCATGGTAGGCTACCCCTTGTAAAGGTTCCTGACATGCAGGCTGGAGAAGTGAAAGCTCTGTGCACTGATCATATGAAAAATTCTAAACACAAGAATAGGGAAATACTGTCTTAAAACATCGCCTTGCTGGGTAAAAGAGGAAGAGGGACATTTATGCTTGAAATTCAGATTTCCAAAGAAACCATAGCTTTGTCAACTTGTTTTGATTGTATGCAGCAAAGTCATTGTTGAACTCAATTCCACTCCAGTCCTAAAGGCTATTATATTTTCAGGCAGCCTTGTGAAATGCTTTTCACTTCCTGACTAGAAGAACCAGTCATGGAGTTCTTGCCATAGAACTATTACAGGATTTAGAAGTTCTTCAAGTCAAGTTCAATTCAAGTCAAGTTCAATAGCACTGCAGTCTGAGGACTTCCATGGAAATACCCTCTGACTCTTTGTTCAAACAATTAGTGATTTGCCAGAATAAGCAACTTCCTCTCCTAAACATAAAGGGGTTTGTTGGAGACAGTGTGTGAACCAGGTGTGGAAGGAAATATTGGTAAAATGGAAGATTTGCTCTCTTTTCCTGTCCTTTGAGTCCTATGGCCTGAATGTTCATATAGGGAGTAAACAAGCCATATCTTAGGACTGTTCTCTATTCTCCCCATGATGATATTAGTGATCATTAGGGAATCGCTGCGTGCTGGTTCCCATTTAAAGGCCCAGTCGCACCGTGAGGGTTTTACCCACTACCCACCCCCCTTACATCACTTATCTTTCCCATAGAAAATCTCTACAGCAACATCAAGACATACTGTACATACAGTGTGTCCATTTTAATAGCAAGATGCACTTTCCTGCTGGCCTGACACAGAAGTGCATGTTAAGGTGTCTAAAACAGGCATCAAACTTCACACAATCTTGTTTTTCTTTCCACAGGTCATCGCTGACCTGCCCTCATTGTCATAAACAGAGCAACACCTTTGACCCTTTCCTCTGCATTTCACTTCCCATCCCTCTGCGCCACACCAGGTGAGTAATATCCCTGTTAGTGCACCAACCATACTGAATACACAACCATGCAACACATCACACCACACCATGGTACTACGTGCAGATATTAGGATACATCTGTCAGTGAGAGTCAAAGCCGTAGTAGACGGAAAGACTTGCCTTAGGTACAGACGTAGAAATACACCGTAGACAAGACTCAAGCACTGGTGTCTTTTTAACGTCCCTTTCAGTCCTCCAGAGGCTCATAATGTTAGAGGAATGGATAAAGATCTGGAATAGCACAGAGAAACAATAGACCTGGCTGAGATGGACTGTACCTGAAGCCCAGAGGAAAGCCCTGAGGAGCACCACCTCAGAAACCGGGAACAATGTCACATTTATGCCCAGGTCATAAAGATCACTCCATCCCTTTGACAACTTAGTTTTTTATTAAACGCAGAAGATAATGTTTCCTCTCACACACCGCCTGACAACACTAAGTCAAAACAGTATGGTTCTCACCTTTATTCTCCAGTGCAGATGGAGGAGTTGTCCTAATTGGAAAATATTATTTAGAGTCAAGCGATAAGTTTAACACCTATCTCAGATTCCTGGGCTGTGGTGTCATAGAAGTGCATGCAGATGTGTCCTCCTTTTGAGGTACCAGGGTGTGCCTAGCAAATTCAAAGCCTAACACACACTCATCTATCCAATCCTACACCACAAATGGACACTACAACGTTGATCTCATACTGTAGATCATCATTCATACTGAGCATGCAACGTAAAGCTAGAATCCTTAGCTGCTACATGAATTTGAGAGTGGATACATATTTCCAGCCCCTTTGTTATTGTTTCAATGAAGAATTCTAGCTTTAACAGGTATTATTGGTGCAGCACTCCACCAATCAGGCCTTTATGGCAGAGTGGCCGGACGGAAGCCACTCCTCAGTAAAAGGCACATGACAGCCCACTTGGAGTTTGCCAAAAAGCACCTAAAGGACTCTCAGATCATGAGAAACAATATTCTCTGGTGTGATGAAACCAAGATTGAACTCTTTGGCCTGAATTTCAAGCGTCACGTCTGGAGGAAACCTGGCACCATCCCTACGGTGAAGCATGGTGGTGGCAGCATCATGCTGTGGGGATGTTTTTCAGCAGCAGGGACTGGGAGACTAGTCAGGATAGAGGGAAAGATGAACGTAGTAAAGTACAGACAGATCCTTGATGAAAACCTGCTCCAGAGCACTCAGAACCTCCGACTGGTTCAATGTTCACCTTTCAACAGGGCAACAACCCTAAACACACACAGCCAAGACAACGCAAGAATGGCTTCGGGACAAGTCTTTGAATGTCCTTGAGTGGCTCAGCCAGAGCCCTGAATTGAACCCGATCGAATATCTCTGGAGAGACCTGAAAATAGCTGTGCAGCGACGCTCTCCATCCAACCTGACAGAGCTTGAGAGGATCTGCAAAGAAGAATGGGAGAAACTCTACCAATATCAGGTGTGCCAAGCTTGTAGCGTCATACCCAAGAAGACTCAAGGCTGTAATCGCTGCCATAGGTGTTTCAACAAAGTACTAAGTAAAGTAACATTTCTAAAAATCTGTTTTTGCTTTGTCATTATGGGGAATTGTGTGCAGATTGATGAGAAAAAAAACAAATGAATCCATTTTAGAATAAGGCTGTAACGTAACAAAATGTGGAAAAAGTCAAAGGGTCTGAATACTTTCTGAACGTACTGTAGATGCAAAAATGTCATTTCAGCCCGTGGTGCCTGGCCTTAAGCAAGCTTTTATGCTAATTGGAGAATCGTTTTTAAAAATCTAGCTCTAACAAACAGCTTGCCAGCCAAACTTTACATAATCGCCTCATTCGTTCTACTTTTGGCTAATGGCATTGAATACTGTAGACAGTTATGAAAGGAAGAAACAGATGGTTTGCCTTTTAAGATTTTGTACATGGTTGCCCATGTAAGAAAAAAGGTGTCATATACAAAACTATCTCCATAAACCCTAACACAAAATAAAGTTCAGACTTTCAACGCCAACAGTCATTAACACCAACCCCAACCTCACACATATGCATTTATTTATTGGACTGCTACAGTACCTATTTTCTGACAGAAATGTGTTCCCACATGTCATATATACAGTATGTGGTTAGTTATGGTTAGTGTGTTAACCAATGTGGCAGAGTCAGCCCGACATGGACCCATATTGATGTTGTACCCTAATGGACTGAGTGGTATGGCAGGCGTCTCCATTTAAACACATTAACTTCACTAAATGAGCCGCTCATTACAATTCAGCATGTTATTACTGTAAAGATCCTTCAGAGATCTTGTTGTATAATGTTCCTGTCCTCCTGAGGAAAAGGTTTGCGATTCATTATCATGATTGATTCAGCTTTGTACTCAGAGACGGGGAGCTAAACCTCTGAAAGGTGTTCTCGGGATGTAGCCACTATTTGCAGTAGCTTAGTATAATCATAGACTCAAATTACCATTCAATTGAGGGCTTTATTTGAGTATTCAGTCACTGGGAATTGAATTCCCATTATAGGTATTGGATGCATCATGTAACGTTATAGATTGTTAATTATCCCTATGCCTGCCTTTCTAGTTTTGAGCTGTTGAGTGTGTGGGGATGTTTTGCCGCTCCCAGAATGGTTCCAAACAAGGTAATTAGTATGAATTAGTAACGCTTGCCTGCTCAGAGCACCATTGATTAACTACTGCCTTCACTGTTTGTGTCTTGAGACACAAAAAGAACCGTGATAATATGAGGCACTGTTTTGGTGTTCCTACTGCCTATTCAAAGGCAGATAAAGGAATGGACTCAGGTGCGCTGCGTCTGTGCATATAGATGTACACAGACTGCATGACCGCTTCATACCTCTCACTATAGCATGTGCTGAGAATCCTTGACACCCAGTGTAGAGGTTACCCTGAGTCCAGACAGCAGGGGATCTCACAGCTCAACAACCTTTACTTACTTAAATAATGCCTGAGAAGCCGGTGTTTGGAGGATAAATTGGCACGGGTGTTGTTAGGCCCGAGAAGAAGTTGAGGGTGTTAGGGTTCGTTCCTTACGTCCTTCTTTGTCAATCATTGGTTCATTGGTGAAATTTGCATTATGACAATATTTTTCATTAAATCATTCAAAAACCTTTATTAATGCAATTGCAGACAGAAGTTGACAAACAGGAACATAGCATGCATGTTTCTGAGTAAGTTCTACCTCAAACAAAATGTCTCAAGTTGTTTTATTAAACCAAAGTCCCGCCTTAGTGATGTCACTGACTACGTCATTACTTTTTTACTCCTGAGAGCAAAACCCTGCATCCATGGCTATACAAACATAGAGTTTCAGTGTTTATCTAAAAGCTAGGCAATAAATGTCTCCTCCCCAAATGTTGATCTATTGTAGAATGTCTGAGAAGTCTCTTATCTCCCACACTCCCCTGCAGAGTTCTGTCTTAGTCAAAAATTGAGTGAGTGAATGAGAAAACAACTGTGGTACCATTCTAAAACCATATAATGAAAATATATGTTGTTAATCTGTAGTCTAGGACCCTATAAATGTAAGGAGGGTCTTATAACCCCTCCCCTTCTATTAATAAAACATAAGCATAATCAGTTATTCTAATACATCAAACATTTGTACAGCCCAAAATCATGACCGCTAGGTGAATCCTGACAAGGGCCAGCAAACCGTGCCAATATATCCTCCAAACACCGGCTTCGAGGGCATTGTGACATTTATACAATGAGTTACCAACATATTAAAATAATGATTTACATATTTTAATTAAAAACGTTCTTTTGATGGATTTATTCATACTATTTCATCCTTCCACAAGATATAGTCCCGACACAAATCTAGGGTTGCTACCTAAGCCGACTGGTCGTTCATTCTATCGGTTCGGTTGCCAGAGACACGACCCAGTCATTCTGTCTTTTTGTTCTTTATCTATGGACGTGACCCAGTCGTTCATTCTAAATATTCCATTGCCATATTGGCTGGCAATGTTCTTATCACTTGCTTGCTAGCCAACTACGGTTAACTTACAGTCACGTCAACAGTGCAGCCAGAATAACAACAAAGTAGCTGCATTTGCATTTTAAGCTGTAACAATGAGCTAATGATGCACGATTTCACCTGCCGTAGAACATGTGCTCTCTCGTCAGGACACTGTTGTTTAAGAGCTAGCCAACAACACAGCTAACACAATCACTTCAAACTGAATCTGGAAAAACTTCAAACTAGCTGCTCTTCGTTTAGTTTTACCTGTTTTCTATTGATAGTTATTTGTATATATCCAGAGAAATTATGCTAATTCATGATTTAGACTGGCTGAGAAAAGCTGCCTACCTGTCTGTCTCATCCCGACTCCCGTTCATTACTATGGGACATCTGGAGATCGAATTTGAATATTGAAACAATATTGCAAATGTCGGAGTGACAGACAGCGAGTTTTATTCAAATCTCTGCTGTTGAGGACGAAATGTTAGATGCTTTTCATAGTGGAGTTTATAAATTGCCTGGCTGGGCTGATGAGACAGTGGATTGCGCAGTCAGATGGAACAGAGTAAATAGGCATTTTAACGTCATAGATTTAGCCGGTGGTAACTTGTGGAATAGACACCTGCTGGAATGAGGTTTTAACCAATCAGCATTCAGGATTAGACCCACCCGTTGTATAATACTGTATATCCCCCACTGCTGTGTGTCCGCTGTCCCCATGTGTGATAATGCCTGTGTGCTGGCAGTGGCATCTCTCACTCTCTTTATCATGTTAAGTCTTCTCCATGGTGGATTATAGAGCAGGTCATCAACAAGACATCACAAAACTCACTTTAATTGATAATTGTCATTAGTCTGCTGGACAATGTAGATACACAGGTAAAATGGGAGCTGTCTCAGTATGGCCTTGTAAATAACAACATACCAATGACTTAGTCTCTGAAGAGCTAATGAAAATGGTAGCAGTAAAAATGGTAGTGATTTCAATGCAGCGGCTATTCTCTCTCTCTCGCTCTCTCCCCTTCACTCGACAGGTCTTTGTGTGTTACTCTGGTCTTCAGTACGAAGGGCCAGAGATACCTGCGCATCGGGCTGGCTGTGCCTCTCTTTGGTTCGCTGGCCTTTCTTAGAAGGATGTTGGCGGATGAGGGGAAGATCTCCCCAGACCAGGTAGGTGATCTTGTCTCACTCTTCTTGATGATGCACACTATCCTCAGATTCACTTTCACTCCATTTTCCAAGTCTCTGATTAAATAAAATGGATATTATTGCTATCTCTCGCTCTCCCTCTCTCCCTCTCTCTTTCAGGTGATCCTGACAGAGATCTACACCACAGGCTTTCAGCGCTCATTCTTTGATGAGGAGGATCTGACGTGCATAGCCGAGACTGACATCATCTATGCCTTCCAGGCCCCGCCCCTATACATCAGAGGAGGCTCTGCACTACTCTCAGGTAACCGTAGCAACAACTACATATTCCAGGGACATTCAGATCAATATCACCACTATCAACCAAGATCATCCAATAGAATCTGTCCCTTTTCCACTGTATGAGCAAGCAGGGGTCATTTCAGTCCCATCGTGAAATAAGCCTTTCTCAGTCAAGAGCATATAGAGGTACTGTAATAACGGAATGGGATGTACAACCTCTGTGAAATACCAGGGTATTATGTGAAAGTCTGTCCTTCCTCTGGTGGTGATAATTACATGCTCTTTGTACTGCAGCTTTTACCCAAACTGTGCACTGTTGGCACAAGCCTTCCAAACATCAGGATGAACAACTGAGGAGAAATGCATTGTTTCTTTTTAAACAAGATAATGAATGACCTTGTTGTGAGAAAACAGACACACACACACATTTGTTTGTGTACTTTGGGTCTGATAGATTCCATGAGGAACTCACAATGTAGAATAAGAAATCCTTGGGGAATATGTGTGCTTATAAACACATTTTCAATAAAACTCAGATGCTCAGATCTACTCAAATCACCATTATTTTCCGCAAAGATTTGCTGTCATCAAATGATTTATGTTTGAAATATCTCTCCTCTGTAATTGTACTGATGATGTGAAGGGCAAACAGACATTGTTCCCAGAAGCCAGATTGTGTGGATAGTTTTACCACATTTTTCACCCTGGGTTTTGCAGAGCTGGGTTTGTCCCTGAAAATGATACTTCTTTGCATCACCACCGAGCAAAGTTATTGGAGAAATCTGTCTCTCCTTTATCATCTTTGGTTAGACCACACGTAATCGACTACTCAGTTTGATTGGTCTGCACACACACACACACACACACACACACACACACACACACACACACACACACACACACACACACACACACACACACACACACACACACACACACACACACACACACACACACACACACACACACACACACACACACACACACACACACACACACACACACACACTGAATCCTCCTGGGATGTTTTCTCAGACGGGTTGATATGGAGAGGCCTCTCTCACCACCTCCCTGCTGAACAGAGCATCCTCTCATTTCATGCACATCCAGTCTGATAACAGAACTCAAACACTGTTACACAATTAATACTGAGTAATCATTTTGTAATCATTATCTATTTGGCCTAAAGCTGACGGGCATGAAATGTGGTACTGTACTGACGGAGGAGGCTTCACCTCAGCTTATACCTCATTGGGTTGTGTAATGTGCCTCTTTAAATCATGATGAGTTGTCACTGCTCATAAACGTTAATGGTCACTGCTGCTAATGGAAGATACATATTGTGTACTTGAAATCAATATGCCTTTAGGAATCATGCACATTAACTATGAATGGGAATGGAGTCGTATCTGTTCTTCCCCAGAACAGTGTCTACACTGATTTAAAAGACTTCTCTACTATACCACTCCTGTACTACTCCCTAGTTTACATACAGCATACTTTACTCACTACTTCTTTCAGTATGAAAAGCATGTGGGACTCTACAGAGCTCTTTTCAGCCTCTCTGCTTGGAAGAAATCCTTTCAATAAGCAATTGACAGCGTTGGTCAGGTACAGGGCTGGCAGTGTCTTTGAGTGAAGTGGCCTCTAAAGACTGACCAGACAGCAGCTAATTTCTCCACAGTTTCTGGGTCAGGAGAACTGCCATAATGCCTCTATAGCTGGAAGTTAAAGTTTCTAAAGTGTTCATGTTTGGCTTTGCTCTTGTTACAGAAAACCTGAGCTCGCCTGAATTGTATAGTAACTCCTAGAGAGAGATGTTCAACACTAGTGTTGCAGGCTTGTGCTTTGACAAATTGGGTATGTCTGAATACCTAGACTGTCTGAATGGAGTGTCTCGAGTACCAATAGAAGCTGTCAAGCTGAGGCATCAACTGAAATGAATTGTAGCACTTACTGTATAGCTAAAAAAAAACAAGAGCCTTGGCACCATGTTACAGTATATTAGTTGGTGAATTCAGAGGGTGACTCACTTTAAGCACATCAGCGACTGGCTGTCACTAATGGCTCTCACTAAATGTCCTAGAATCATACAAATGTGAAGCAGGGGCTGTCCACTGTTTGACACACAGCCTATCAGTAATGTCACTTCACACCTTGATGAGCGGCCTGTAGAAAAATGGTGGAGTGTGCGTTTGTCTGTGCCTGGCAGCATTTTCATTTGATGGTTGTCAGCGAGGAGAATGAGTAATTGAGTCGCTGTCATCAAGGTTTACATGAACTATCTACAATGTATGGAATATCCCAGTGTGGCACAAAAGATTCATGAGAGATGATGGTGTCTGGGAGTATTTTCCCTCCTGCCTGACCTTTCATAGCATGGTGAAATAGGAAGAGAGGTGTAAGCACTTTCTATGTCAGTTTATGTAAACATTAATTCTGTACCCACAAAGCTCCATTGTCATGGCAATTCTCATAGAAGTATCTTATTTCACATTCAGTGAAGTGCATCATACACACAGATAACATGTTCTTTCTCTATCAGGTATTCCCCTTATTCAGGTTGCATTTGGTTGACAGTGTCTTGGTTGTTCATACCAGGCTCATATTCAGGAAATTAATAACAGATTGCATGACTTCATCTAATCAATGACTGATCCAAACTCAGTCGACCCTGCAGCCCACCATGACATGGTTTGTCCATTGTGTCTCTAATATAGTATGGTTGTAATACAGTATGCTACCTGGCTGCCAGGCCATAGAGTTCCCCCTGTCAGGGCATCAGTGGGATTTTCAACATGTGCTTCAATTTACTGTCTAACAAACAGCCTGGGCTTCCAGTTTAGGTGGAACTGATGTGGAACACTTGTTTGAAAAGCCCAATAATTAGTTCAGGCTCCTCAGTGAGGACATTCAGAAGCCTGGCTAACTAGGTCACTCAGTGGAGGAGACGAACGCCATGAAGTCATCACTAGGGCTGTTACGGTGACTGTATTACTCAAATTTTCATGACCATTTAGTCATGGTAATTAGGCTTCTCCAAGCTCTGATGCTGCTGATGGTTATTAGTAGCCTACCAAACTTACTAACTATGAAAGGATCGACACAGGAGATAGGAAGCAGGTACAGGGAGTGAAGATGTAATAACTGACGGACATGAAACAGAACAGGAACAGCGTCTGAACAGGAACACATAACAACAATTAATGCAGACACAGGGAACACCACCGAGGAACAGACAGATATACAGGGGCAATCAACCACGTGAAGTCCAGGTGAGTCCAATGAGCTCTGCTGCGTGTAATGATGGTGACAGGTGCGTGTAAAGACGGGTAGCCTGGCACTAGGGAGGGGGAGCGGGTGTAAACGTGACAAGCTACCTGGTACTCAGCACTATATTGTCCCTCTAATCACTCTGACATCAATGCAAATGTAATCGAAAATCTAATCAAACACTTCATGAGAAGCCATGAGCTCATGTTGCGCAACATATCTTTAGACTATGCAATTGCATGCTAAAACAGAGTGATGACCTCTATTAAAAAGAGGAGGATCCCTTCAGCTTTATATAGGCAAGGCCTACTATATTTATTTCTCAACTTTCCTAATATTAAGCACATTTCTTCTCTTTACAACAGGAGTATAGCCTACCTGACTGGCATGAAAATTAACTACGGGAAAAGTGTCCTCCATTCGTTATTTAAGTGCATAGATGACGTGCATTTTTTCCCCTGTCCCTGTTTCGAGACCGGTTTATGATAATGGTCCATTCTAAATCAAAACAAATTTCACATATATTATTTAGTATATGTAAAGACAAAATTAAATCAAGAACAGTCTGATGCGTGACAATATTAGCCTATCACTTGTGAATGATATATTATCACTTGTGAATGATGCCCTAACTAACATGGTACAAGCACACCAAGACAGTCGTGAAGAGGGCACGACAAAACCTATTCCCCCTCAGGAGACTGAAAAGATTTGGCATGGGTCCTCAGATCCTCAAAAGGTTCTACAGCTACACCATCGAGAGCATCCTGACGGGTTGCGTCACTGCCTGGTATGGCAACTGCTCGCCGCTAATAACATTTGATTTGATTAAATGTGTACAGCCTGCGCAAATGACAAAGCAGAGCTCATGCCTTTCATGTGACTTTTTTCAAATCATCATTAGTGGCATCATGCAGCCTTGTACTAAAAATACAAACGTTGTTCTATACGTTTTGATCACAACTACAGTTACATAAATAACTCTAAATTTAGCATATAGGAAGACCTGCTTCTTTGTTAACCGCTCAACACAGAATAGCCGGATGAATAGCAGGATTTCCCTCAGAAATCCTTTAGAGAAAATATATTTACGATTTTATTCATAAAAAAATGCCACAAAATTCTAAGCGAATCTTGTCTGCAAAATGAACTAGTGTAGCCCACAGCCATATGGCCTAGCCAGATCAGGACCTAACATAAGGACAAAGGGTATGTTATTCTGTTCTTCTGAAATTTACTAACTTTTCTTCATATCCTGTTTCTTTAGACCTGTCTAAAATACATAATGGATTTAATGTGATGGTGTAGGCTATGGATTCATTAGACTTTTTAAAATATAGATGTTCCAAATGATGTCTGCATCAGTGGCTTTCTATGCTACGTGTGGAAGTGCTGAATGTGTTTATGTTAATTATTGGTCAATTTTCATGAGACCGGCAGTTATTTGCTTGACAATCACCGGCTGACAAAATTTCATGAACGCCACAGCCCTAGTAATCACTGACGTCTCAGTCTCGGTATGTGGTCAGTTTGGTGTCTGTCTTCGCTATTGGGCTTCATGGCTTTCTTGAAACCAGTCAATACCTGACCCTTCTAATCCAGTCATTGAAGTGGTTCTCTTTGGGGGCAGAGGTGTTTAATTACTGGCTTTCACAGTGTTCAGGCTGGCTCATCCTGTCCTTCACATCTGTCAGGGAATTTAAAATTAAAGTGTTTCTCAGACGTAACCCTAGACTACAGGAGAGTGAATACACAACTCTTCCATGATCTTATAGAGAGTCATATCACTCATCACAGGAGACTACAATCAACAGGCATATTAAATTACATTTGTGTGTGCGTGCGTGCGTGTACAAGTTGAAGTTTCTGTGTATCTACAGGAATCTGCCGTGGGCTATTTTGACACTATCCATCTGTCATTCTGAAAAGCTGACATCAACCTAAAGGTAGGAAACTGGTTGTAATTTAAAGACCAGTGAAAAGACCTTGGGGGAGATGTCTAGAAACAATGCATTTCTGATGCAAAAACACAAGGAAATACACTTTTATTTAATGACCAATGAGAGACCTCCTCCCAGCATCAATCACGTGGGGACAGTCTATGAGATGACCTCTGCATTTTACGGCTGAATTCTAGAACATTTCACCAGTCATTAAAGAAGGGCTTCTTTACATAAATCATCCTCACAGCGATCAGAGGTCAACACTTATGTAAATTGCAGAGCATGATTGAAGAGAGTTTGAACAGCTGTTTCATTAGTTGAACATGAATAAATGAAGGGCAGTAATACTCTTCCTCATTATGTTCAGTCTCAGGTCAGGGCTCTATCATATCAGAGCTGTTTACATGAAGGGTCTGATTCATATTGAATAGGTCTTTGTTTCCATGCATTCCTTCACTCTCCTATATCCTGGTATTATATCTGTGGTGTGGCTGGATTGAATGATGGGATATTCTCACACTCAGGATCTTTGCGGCTTTGGTGCCTTCAAGCGTGACATTCACCGTTGGCGATGATTAATTGTGAGCTGGATGGGTGTAAACAGTGGTGTTTAATACAACGCTGTGGTTTTGGGAGAACACTGTCTCTGGGCCAATCAATAGCTGCTCGTTTCTGTCTACAGTCCTATTTACCATGTGATTTATCACCAAGTATTTTTGGGAGCCAGTGCCGCCTGATGGGTTGGCATTGTCTGTAGGTTGGTAATCTCGTTCCCAGACATTCCCGCACAAATGTGCGTAGAGTCTGGTGGACCAGTGCGTCAAACTTGGCCAAAACATAGAGCTGGGAGAAATTCCTGGCACATAGGCATTGGCTTAATCTACCTAATCTACCTACCAATCATCTTCCACAACACCTTCCCCCTAACCCTCCCCCATACGCTAGTACACCATAAACACAGAGCACCACAAGCACACCACACCACAAGCACATGTGATTCACTAAAATGAAACAATGACAAATACTTTGCCATAGAATCACTCGCATATAATTCTATAGTCACTCACACTAAAGTCAACTTTGAGTGGTTGATATCCCAGGCTTATATGCGCTGTGCGCAATAGCCTGGGGATGAGGTTAGTAAGTTGGTAACACAGCATCTGCTAATGTCACGTCTGTGAGTGCTGTAATTTCATCAGGCTTTTTCTCAGTCACACTCCACAGTGTGAGGGAAGAGAAGTTAGCTGGTGAGAAGTGCTGGCACCCACCAGGAGTGAAAAGCTGCATCAGATAAGACCATCCTGCTGGGAGAGTCTGCAGCGCCCGCTCCATCTGTTCTCCCTTCTGGTTCACCCCTCCCCAAATAAAATGTAACGCCAAGTCTTATATTTAACTTTCCTTCACCCACCCCCCCTCTTGTCTCCTCCCTCTGTCCTCCTCTCCTGCAGGGTACCACCACAGCCTGCCGTCGTCGCCGTACTCCTCCGGGCCCGAAGGTCAAAGGTTACCTCCATCCGGAACTTTGTCATCAGAGTTCCTGAATCATGGTGTGCCGGTGAAGATCCTGTTGCTGGTGTGCAACGCCGCCTGGAATGCCCAGCAGGCTGTCAGGTTAGGTCACTGTTTCAAACACACTATGGGGTCTAAGGGGCGGTTGGTGTTGTTCACCTCTTCATACCGTCACTCATTGAAAGAGAAAGTTACAGTTACAACATAAGGTCATGAGTAATTTCTAAATATAGACTTTTCATTCGACTTTGAGCCAGCAGGAAAAGACCTCACGACTTTAATGTCGATGGGGAAATATGCAGCACAGAAAGGCCTCTACTATCTCATGTGACGATTGAAAGAGCCACAGTCAATGAGTCACAGCCTCTGAGAGTTTCTTGTCAATCTAATTGAGAGGCGAGTCTCCAACTGAATGGTTGTGAAGTTTGACATCTGACACGATGGTGTAATCCATCAGACATCCAGCCCGACAGCAGTGGAGGGATCAATACTCGCTCAGGAGACCTCACAGTGTCGGCCATGAGAAATCCAATCCCATCCAGAAGGCTTAGTGTCTCTCAGCATTCTCCCATGCTTCAACATCGCTGATTAACCATCCCACTGAGCACACACTGGTGTCAGATGTGAAACTTCATAACCAGTCAACGTTGTTTCAACGTAATTTGTCAACATATTGTGATGTGGAATCAACTTGGAAAATATATTGTATTTGAAAAAAGAAATCAACCAGTACTGTTTTCATCTCATTTCAACCAGAGTTGTAAACATAAAAACGTGTTTAAAACTTCAATTTAAAGGAAAGGTTCACCCATTTTGAATGTTATATTGTTTTTGTGCATCCCTGAGTGATGTTCTATCAATTCCCCGGGTCCTTTCATGTTTTCATGTGTATCTGAGTTATTGGCGTTCAAGCAGGCAGACATCCCTCTGGTATGACGTAGCACTGTGGTCACTCTCACTACGCTGGAATAGGACTTTTAGATGGTGAAAACGTCTATCATACATGTTAGATTTCAATACGGGCCAATGTCATAACACGGGAGGATGTCTTCTCTTAAATGAGCCACTGGTTATATTTTTGCAATATTCCTACCTCGAGACATTTGACAGAGAGTCTAGCCCATTTTTCCTATTTGTCTGCCTCTTTAATTCAGGGTGCATTACATGGTGCCGTTGCCAGAGATATGAAAGAAAGGAGATAGGAATCCAATGAATGAAGGAACGTGTTACTACGCCCCACCCTGTCGACCATTCGCGTTCACGTTGTCATGCTGTGTCACACGGTTGCTAAGATAATCGTTACGCAATCCCTTCTCAGAGTCAGTGTATACGTCGAGAAAAGTGGCTATTTTCTCTAAAGTACGTAATATTACAATTCCAAAGCTATACGATATTACAGGTAGCAAGTTTAATTATCTCACATCTCGGAAAATATTTGAAATGTTGTACTTTTTGACGAAATTAGTGCTAGTGTTGGTTTTTGAGCTAGCGCCCAATAGACTCCCATTCACTCCTTGAAGGAGAGCGGTCCTTGTCCCAGAATCGCCCAGAATGCACCGGCCTGTACCGTAGACATAGCATGGGCAACGTTTCCCATCTCCTCAAAAGTATATGTGCCGTTGAGAATGTCAGATTCCGCACAGCTGAGACTCTCACGTACGTGTCAGTTGCTCACAACAAGAGTTGTCTGAAGGTCTCCCGGTACCAGTTCAAAACGATTATGGGATTACAGTATATATGGAGACTGTTTAGTGCCAAAAATAAGGGGTTAAATACCTATCAAAGATGTAGGACAGACATTTCTGAACAAACTTCCTTTGGAAGTTTTTGGGGCACTTTCTGTTGTTCCAAGTAGTGAATCTGTTATTCAAAGCGTTTGTATGGGTTAATAGCAGTAAGGCCAAATAAAATTCTAAATCAAATAGCTAAATTAACCTTGGTATGACCTTCTTAAAATAATTCCATATATAACTTAGTAAAAGAGCTAAGAGCTTGCTGTCTAATCCATATCATCTCTGGACACGGCATGCTTTAGATGTGAGTTCCTTGCTGAGAATGTTCAAAGCCAGATTGCTAGTTGTAGTCTGAAACCCAGTCCTGTTTGTAGCAGGCCACTTCACCCATATTGATTTAATGTATTTTGCATTTGCTTATATGTTTCTTTCCTAGTGATCCCATCATTATGCACAGTGTGGGACAGGACAAACAAATCATAATGTGACCCATATTGATGCTGAGTCTTATTTCCATGCAGACAAACTGCCTGTTGAGGAGAGAGATGCGATGCGCATCAGTGGGAATTCTGACACATTTCATAGTCTCCATTGGATGATCTTATCACAAGAGTCAGATGTTTTTTTGGATCAAATAACTTTCTCATTTGTTTTGGTCTGACAGATGAAAATAAATCTGACTGCCATAAGCGTGAAATTATTATTAAGAGATATGAGCTCTGAATTATTTTTGCAATTTATTCCAAAGACTGCACAGCTAGAAAATGTGGTTCCTTGGAAGTTGTGGGTTAGTGAACGTATGTTTTTGGTTTCACAATGGTTGGGAACAAAGCCATACGTTTTGTGACTGGTAAAAAGGAATGTTTTTTCAACGTTCTGAGAACAGAAGGGAACATTTCGCCTGCTCTGGGAACGTTTATTTTTAGGTTGCAGGGAGGTTCTGAGAATGTTTTACTCTGGTTCCTTGAAAGTTTTCCTGGGAGCTTTTATTAATGCTCTGAGAACAGAAATTCTATGTTATTTTGAGGTTTTTTAATAACTTCCTTTCAAACTTTAGAAATACTCCTCAGTTTCATCAGCTGTTCTCAGACAATCCCACAGGTGAAGAAGGTGGATGTGGAGGTCCTGGTCTGGCGTGGTTACACGTGGTCTGCGGTTGTGAGGCTGGTTGGACATACTGTCAAATTCTCTAAAACGATGTTGGAGGTGGCTTATGGTAGAGAAATTAACATTCAACTCTCTGGCAACAACTCTGGTGGACATTCTTGCAGTCAGCATGCCAATTTCACACTCCCTCAAAGCTTGAGACATCTGTGGCATTGTGTTGTGTGACACAATAGCGCATTTTAGAGTGGCCTTTAATTGTCCCAAGCACAAGGTGCAGCTGTGTAATGGTCATGCTGTTTAATCAGCTTCTTGATATGTCACACCTGTCAGGTGAATGGATTATTTTAGAAAAGGAGAAATGTTCACTAACAGAGATGTTAACAAATGTGTTCACAAAATTTGAGAGAAATAAGATTCTTGTCCATATGCAAAAATTCTGGGATCTTTTATTTCAGCTCATGAAACATGGGACCAACACTTTACATGTTGCGTTTATATTTTTGTTCAGTATATAATCTTATTTTCTCTTTCCATGGAATTAGTCCACTGTGCCACCAGGATTGAGCTAACATGCCATGTTTTTTTACGCATACAAAATAAAATCTGTTAAGTTTAGTCTATTCAAACATACCCCATTTCATATGAAACAAGCACTCATTATGATCAGGCCAATTAGTGGGCGCGGCCAACGCACCTAAACATACTTAACAAGATAGAGGATAGAGTTTTGTTGATGCTGAGAACAGAATGTATATGTTTTTAAATAACGTTCTTAGAAAGTTCTCTGAACGTTACTAAAGTCTTCTTGTGGTTTTTATGGAAAGTTTTCGTAACCCTCCCTCTGAAAAATGAGAACATGACTTTAAATAGAACCATGTTGAAACCTGTAGGAAACGTTATGCTAAAGTACTGAAATTCCCACAGAAGAACATTGTTTCTTAACATTCTTGGAACAATTAGAGAACATGACTTTAGATAGAACCATGGTGAAACGTTATGCTGAAGTACTTTGTTTTTTAACGTTCACTGAACTATTTGAGAATATTCCCAATGTCAAACCAGTTGGACAATGTTCCTACAGTAGAACATTACCAAAATTGAAATGAAATGTTAACATGTTTGAACTTTTAGGAAACTTTCTGTTTAAGTAATGAAATACCAAGAAATACCAAGAAAATAAGAATGTTCCAAAGCCAAGCAACAATCCTGTACCGTTCCCAGAAAGTTGTGGGAAGGTTGTATACAAAATAACCATAGAACATCCTGGCTCTCACCAAGCTCTAAGAAGGTTCTCTAAGGTTCTCAGAACATTATGTGCTAGCTGGTTGGGGTCTGTTTTAGGTTCTTGCCCTGAGATGAACCCAAATCATTCCATTTTGACCTGTGAGCTCTTTATAATTTATGCACTCTCTTAAAGCTGTGTGTGATACTCTTAGTTAATCAAGGGTTAGTTATCCTGACGATTCATTTCTTCAGAAAATATTTGTGAAATTGCCCTCTGAAAAAGTCTGTCTCAATGGAGCTAATTCTGTGTATTTCTGTAGTATGTCTTTAGATTGTTATCGCACCACTATCCCAGCTATGCTCCATTCTGCTGCCTTGGTTATGACATTGGCAGGCTTGGCCATGCGCTAGTCCTCACAGCTGCCTTTGTTCTAGATGGATGATCCCACACAAAACTATCAGAGCGATCATCTGACGATCAACACTCACATCTTAAATTCATCAGTCTGAGTGATGCCCACCAGCAGCCCAGTGGACAATCTGTTCCTTGCTGTCTTCTCTGTGAACACTAAGACAAATAAAGCACAACGGTGCTTCAGAGACAACTAACAAGACTGTTGTAGTAGCTCAAGACTTTACAAGGCTACTGCTAAAACGATGCCTCGGAGGCACCATAGACTGTGTGGGGATCATTGTGGGATGAACATGGACGTGTCTGTAAGCCAATTTAACATACTTCCAATCTTGCATCATTCTCAGGTGAAGAGAGAGGGGTAGTACTGTGTACCAGGGCCTGCCATAGAGAGAGGGCTTGACAAGACTATGGGCCGATGATCTGAACAGCATAACAAGTCCTGGAAATAAAGGAACAAACACCTCAAAGCACAGAAAATGAAGGCTTTTTGTTGTGTTGTCTCTCTTTATTCCCTGGTTGTTTCGGCTGTTGCTCATAGTGACCATGGAATGTGGGTCTGCAATTACACAACAATCCGTGGAAAGTACAGTATGTTGAATGGAGGACAATGACATTAAAAGTCCATGAGTTAATGAGACAACCCTTCATGAAACTATGATGGGTATTGAATTAAAACAGAATCAATATTTTACTTTAAGACTCAGATGAGAAATACATTTTGATAGGGTTTGTGCACTTTCACATAGATCTAATCAAGCTACATTTTGTAGTGAAGGCCAGAGAAATATTTACGAAATATTCACAAAATATTCAGCTTTGGGTCGTGTTACCTGCCAGATCGACGTACACTGAGGAAAACATTTCATCTTAATTTGATAGATCATTGAGATGCACCTTGATTAACCCTGTGACGAATCCTCACCGTGGTGTTATCTCTCAATTATGTGTGCAAGCCTCAGCCTCTCCCATTTAAAGATGAGGAGTTTATGACAGAGACATGGCCTCAATCTGAGGTGCCGTAAAATGAAGGCATCATGTGATCCTTCAGCTCTGATGCAGGGCCATGCCTGTAATGTTGTTATAATGTATAATTATCTATGTGTGTCTCATATAGATACACTGTAATGAGAGCTCTGGTATAATGGTGATTATATAGGTGGAGCGTCATCCGTGACGATAGGTGAAGGGGGCCTGAAGACTAGTAAGAAACCAGCAACCTAAGCAGGGCTAGTGTGGTTCTGCCTATATGACAGTGTGAGAAGTGAATGCAGGATGTGTACTCTACTCTACTCCTTCTCTCACTGTATATTGATTAAACAGTCATTTGGGTCAATGAAATGTTAGTTGACCACAAACATGCTCATCGTTGAAATTACGTTTTTTGATCATTTCACTTCACGTATCCCATTGATAACTGTCTAAGATCCTATCTCTTCTGACTGAATGGTCATCATGTGTTCCCATCTGCTCCTCAGGTTTGGACCTCCGTTCCTGATGAGGGAGGACCGCTCCACCTCCTGGGACCAGCTGCAGCAGAGCATCCTCAGCAAGCTCTACTACCTGATGATCAACGGAGCACAGGCCCAGGTACAACACTGGAAGACCATAGCTGACACACAGCTAATGGCTCAGCGACTCTACAACGCTAACCTTTAACCCTGGGCTAGTGTGTTTTCTGCCTGTCATATCTCTCTATGCCTTGTCTTCTAGTGCAGTATGGGCTACCTCGAGTATAAAAAACCACCTAACCAAAACTACCTTACGGTATGTGCATATACAGTCAGGTTCTAAATTATTAACCCCCTTGATAAAGATCTCAAAAATGACTATATAAAATAAATAAATCAAATCCTGAGCTATATTGTATGCTACATTTAAAAAAATAGTATTTTATACTAATACAATTGCTCTTAAAAATATATATTTTGTCTAACAAGTAATATATTTTTTCTCAAAAAGTTAGGCGTCAAAATGATTGACACCCCTGTTTTCAATACCTTTCAATTCCTCACCTTGCGAGGATAACGGCACTGAGCCTTTTATGAGTTGGAGAACACATTGGGAGGGATCTTAGACCATTTCTCCATACATAATTCATTTGGATCCTTAATAACCTTTGTCTGCGCTTATGGACTGCCCTCTTGAATTCAAACCACAGGTTTTCAATGGGTTTCAAATCAGGAGACTGAGATGGCCATTACAAAATATACAATTTGTGGCCAATTATTTTCTTTGTGGATTTTAATGTGTGCTTGGGGTTATTGTCTTGCTGGAAGATCCAAACCAAGTGGCTTGTTTGCACTGTCTCCACCTTTGTTGGGACAACCGCAGAACATTGGACAAACATGTAATGATACAAATGCAAACATAACAGTCTGCTTAGATGCGCCCAGCTGTGTGACCTCTGATTGCGGTTCAGCGCAGCATAGCATGATGTTAATCATGTCGCTAAACAGCTTTCCAGTTAGTGTCTGACTCTGTCAGGCGGTTGCATGGCCACCAGACTGCCTGCATGTGTGTCTGTCGGTTTGCTAAAGACTGTTTTAGAGAGAAAATAAATGATAGGTTAGCATTCTGTGAAGAGAGGAGAGACAGAGATGCCATGAAGGAAGAGTGAGAGTGTTAAACTTTCAGTAATTCTCTGTATTGGATTTATCCTGTCCTTTTTTAAACCTCCAGTTGGCTATTTAATTAAAGTCTAGCTTACAAAATCAGTGTAAGGAGCTGACCTCAGCCAAGAGAGAGACACTCCAAATAGATGTTTTGCCAAAAAAATACAATTCTCTAGAGCATGGACAGATACGCATCAACCTGCATTTATGGCAGCAATCACTTACTTTCAAAAGTGGATTTTCTACCCTTATCTAATTTTAGACCACAGCAATGGAGTCCAATAGCAGCAGTGGCAGTAAGCCAGTCAGTCTGCCTCATTGGATCCTGATGTTGCCTCTCCGTTGCCTGACATCTCAGTCAGCATGGAGCTGCTCACTCGAGCAGACAGGGTGACATGCTACGTATGCTACGCTAACCATTCAGATGACATGGTGCTGGTGACTGTGTATAATTAGAGGATAACAGCACCCCTCCTTGAGCAGGCTGTGGCTCAGACTCACAGCTGTAATTCATGACACTACATGATGTCCTCACAGTGACACTCTGTGAGGATGGGGAACTGATGAGATTTAATTGAAGATTCAATACGGGAGATGAGAAGATTTGTAAATGTGGAATGGAGAATGGATATTTGTCACACAGAGACAGACCATGTTACACAGTCACAGACGGATGATGTTATGGTAATACGTGAGGGATTAAGCAGAAATCCGTCAGTGCTTAAATTGTAATGGGAAAGCATCAGAACATTATTCTCAGGTGTAAATAGTGTTGCTATCTACCAAATCATAATGTTCTCTTAACACAAGCAGTAATTAACCCAGGTAGATTTAAAACTGAAAGTTACTGAAAGCAATGATTTTCTCTTGGAGTGCGTGTGCTACTATAACAACTCTTGTGTTTAATTCAATATTGTTTGGTCTCCTCTTTCCTCATGCAGTGTTCTGGCTGAGACAGGTAGAAGCTCAGAGATGTATTGTTGCGTGGTGTTGTGTTTTAGCTGTGTTTTTCTTCCTATCTACCCAGCAGTCATTCTGACAGGGTATGACATTACTCAGAGCCAGACCAAACCTAGGTGCTTATTTGTTCATGTTCCCTCTCACTTACTCATACCTTCTCACACACCTGTCACACACGCACATACACACACACCTGAGCTGAGCCTCTCTCTGCTTCACACACCAGAGCTTTTCACACATTCTTAGACTGTAGCCTGCAGTGGGTGGGATGCACACACACACGGGTATATACTGTATCTGTGTGTGGCATGGGTGGTCTTTGCATGTAGAAACAAGTCTATCATGTTAGAATACAGGGCTTAAACAAAGTGGCTAAGTACTAGATGAGAGGAAAACTAATTTCAGGTCCACTTTTGTCATCTTTCGTTTCAAGCTTTTGACAGGTAATTCACTTTGAAGACTTTTGGAAGGTTGAGGTATTCTCAGTGAAGGCGTTCACAAAAAAAAACATCTCATGGAAAGCTGCCAGAGGGTAATGTGATAAACACTAGGACCTCAAATATGTAGCTGCTTTACACATGCATTTATAGAGGACAGTGTGACCCAATGGGAAATCCATTCTTCTTCCATTTTAAACCATTCTGGCATTTCAGTTGGAGCAGTCATAAGAGCACTTAATGTGTTCTGTGTTCGCTATCTCAGGTTGAGCACAAATATAGAAACACCCTCTTCAAGACTGCAGGCCTCACAGATTCCTTTATGAGGTCTGGTTATTCCCCCGGCGTCCTAGATTTTAGATCTAGTATCTTTATTCTAGGTTACCCCATGACAGGTCGGTGTTGAGCTGTATGCCCACACGGCATCCTAATGTACAGTCCCATAGCAGCTTTCGACATATAATTCCTCATTAGTATTGTCATTCTGTATTCCTTTGCAAAGATTAGTCTTTTTTCAGCGTTTTTGTTCATAATATAATTTCAATCCAAATGCATCAAGAGGAGTAGTGGATCCCCCTTTTGGCAATCCATTTAAGGACACCCATTTTCCCGTTCCCTTAAGTTTAATTAGTCATATGTACAGGATACACCTGGTGTACAGCGTCCAATGAAATGCTTACTTGAAGGTTCCTTCGACAATACAACAACAATAAGAAATAATAAAAGATAACAATAAGAACAAAACGTAATTGGCTCAGGAAAATATAATAAACATTTTAGCATAAGTATAATATAGGAAAGCACAATTTATAGTCCAATATTTACACATGTATCAGAGAAAGGGGCGATTAGGGGGGAAGTGTTGAAGTTGTGCAGTATTAGCAATAGTAAATGAGAGTCTGATAGCAGCAATTGGGATGTGTGTGTGTGTGTGTGTGTGTGTGTGTGAGGTTAAGCGGGCGAGTGTTAAGAAGCGCTGTTTGACGGGTCATGTTTCGGAGGACGCATGACTCGACCTTTGCCTCCCGAGCCCGTTGGGGAGTTTCAGTGAAGAGACAAGATGGAAATTGGAGAGAAAAAGGGGTAAAAAATAGAAACTCTTGGTGTCAGACCTTATGCTTTGATACCGTCTGACGGACGGTAAGGGAGTGAACAACTCATGTCTGGGGTGTGTGGGGTCCTTGACGATGCTGCTGAACTTCCTCAGGCACCTTTTCAAGTACATGTCCCGTATGGGTGGGAACACGGCCCTGCAGACCACCAGCAACAGTGCAATATCTGAAAATGTGGGACAGTTAAACAGGTGGCATGAGTTTGTAAACCTTCTGACCACCCCTGAAAGTCAGAATAACCATGTTCCACATCATCATGGTGATGTGCCAAGTGACACTTTGCTTCTTTAAAACTTGACTGCTGACATGCAACAAATTCTGGGACTGTATTAACAGTGGACTAATGAAAATAATAACAAAATATTGTTTTTGAGTGATTTTCTTTCTTTTAAGTGTTAAACAAACCCTGAGGGGGCTGTTAGACGGGAGCTGCCCCCATCAGGATGACTGGAGAAACAGCAACCATCCCATTATTATCCTGCTATAATAATGGAAAGGTTTAGTCAATCTCATATGATTTATGCCTAATGAATTTCAAAGCCATGCTATTATGTTATTAACTAATACATTTATTTTTGTTTGTTTCTGTTACGAATCCCTTTTGGCCCGACAGTCTAGGGGGGGGGGATGGTAGTGAGACCCGTAACATAACTCATGTAAATTATAATTGTGACAAAGTACGTGTGAACGAAATAACCACGACAACCGAAATAATACCGTCAAACTCAGGGTTTATTTATAAACACACGGTAATGGGGGGAGCAGGAAAAGGGGCTGAGCTGGACCCTGGGGAAAGAAACAAATATGCAAAAACACCCCTAAGCTAGACTAGCCTATTTCAACAACAGCTAACTAACTAACCAAAAATACAGTGGGTGGTCCACCCAGTTCTAACTAGTGTTTTTAACAAAGTTTACCTACGGGTAGTGTATGCCTATGGGCGACTTGTCTTGGTTTCCCCTTTTCCCACCAGCAAACACCATAAGCAAAAACAATACTCACAGGAGATGACAAAGTGATATGGAGGTGCTCAAACAAAAGAGAGGTTAATACGCAAAGAGAGAGATCTACATACATGGCATTTACAAAGAGATTGAGCTACTGAAATCTATCAAGAGCAGAGATCTACCAACATGGCATTACAAAAAGATTGAGCTCTTGAAATCTATGAAAAACAGAGATCTACCAACATGGCATTACAAAGAGATTGAGCTCTTGAACAAACAAATGATGGGGTTTTTAAACCATGGGGAAGGAACTGTGATAGGGTAGGAAACAGGAGGAGGTGTGTCTTCTGATTGATGGGTTGATTGTTGACTGATTGGGGAGTGATGATTTTCACCTGTGAGGGGAGAATGAGAGAAAAGAAACACACACACACACACAGGATACACACACAGGATAACTGTATCCGTAACAGTTTCTGACATGGAAAGTCAACATTTTCACACTCGTAGCAACAGCCATCGTAGAAATAGGAAATACCTTGAACATCTTTGCAATATTTGCAGTATTTTCAGGACTGTAGTGTTTCAATCCTTTCAGGACGAGTCGGTTCAGTGTTCTCCTACTTACATAATGCCTTCACCACCTATTTTTGGTTCTCTCCTCTTCACAAGAATCAGTGTTGTTGTTTATCCTGGAATCTGGCCAGCAACTCACAGGAATTCATTTGAAGGAGAGGAAATCAATTTCATTTTCTGCAAAGCACTCCAGAACATCCAATCCCAGCAGGTCTCTGAGCAATATAAACACATTTTTTCTTCTCTTCTCATCTCGATTTTTCAGATGCAATCAAAACAGGCATAAAGAGGGTGATTATCTTTGGGATTATTGGGTTTGGGTCACATCGAAATTAACCTGTGAAACTTTGGAACTAGACAAAATATTTTTTTTTTGATTGATTGTGTTCCTGGTAGTACCTCCCAAACTAGAACAGTTCTCAGTAAACAGTCTCTCCTGTATATCTCGCAGAGATGAGGAGAAAACTAACACAAATCCTAATGATGATTCATTTGGAAAGACCCACCCTTTCCTAGCGTCCTCCAAGTTTGGTGCAGGGCCCCAAGCTTATCAAAAAGATTCAGAGGCTTTGACCAGGAAAAATGTGGTTTGGAACTATTAACTCTCCAATGTATTGATTTGAATGCTTGGCTGCTCATCTTCTCTCTGGTGGCAGTATTTCAAATCAAATGTTATTTGTCACATGTGCCGAATACAACAGGTGTAATGGTTATTTACAAGACCTTAACCAACAATGCAGTTTTAAGAAAAATAGGTGTTATGTAAAAAATAGAGCAGCAGTAAAATAACAGTAGCGAGGCTTTATACAGGGGGTACCGGTACAGAGTCAATGTGGAGGCTATATACAGGGGGTACCGGTACAGAGTCAATGTGGAGGCTATATACAGGGGGTACCGGTACAGAGTCAATGTGGAGGCTATATACAGGGGGTACCGGTACAGAGTCAATGTGTAGGCTATATACAGGGGGTACCGGTACAGAGTCAATGTGGAGGCTATATACAGGGGGTACCGGTACAGAGTCAATGTGGAGGCTATATACAGGGGGTACCGGTACAGAGTCAATGTGGAGGCTACATACAGGGGGTACCGGTACAGAGTCAATGTGGAGGCTATATACAGGGGGTACCGGTACAGAGTCAATGTGGAGGCTATATACAGGGGGTACCGGTACAGAGTCAATGTGGAGGCTATATACAGGGGGTACCGGTACAGAGTCAATATGTAGGCTATATACAGGAAGTACCGGTACAGAGTCAATGTGGAGGCTATATACAGGGGGTACTGGTACAGAGTCAATGTGGAGGCTACATACAGGGGGCACCGGTACAGAGTCAATGTGGAGGCTATATACAGGGGGCACCGGTACAGAGTCAATGTGGAGGCTATATACAGGGGGTACCGGTACAGAGTCAATGTGGAGGCTACATACAGGGGGCACCGGTACAGAGTCAATGTGGAGGCTATATACAGGGGGCACCGGTACAGAGTCAATGTGGAGGCTATATACAGGGGGTACTGGTACAGAGTCAATGTGGAGGCTACATACAGGGGGCACCGGTACAGAGTCAATGTGGAGGCTATATACAGGGGGTACTGGTACAGAGTCAATGTGGAGGCTATATTCAGGGGGGTACCGGTACAGAGTCAATGTGTGGGGGCACAGGTTAGTCGAGGTAATATGTACATGTAGGTAGAGTTAAAGTAACTATGCTTAAATATAAATAGAGAGTAAATGAACAGAGAGTAGCAGCAACGTAAAAGGGGGGAGGGACAATGCAAATAGTCTGTGTAGCCATTTGATTAGCTGTTCAGGAGTCTTATGGTTTGGGGTAGAAGCTGTTAAGAAGCCTTTTGGACCTAGACTTTCAGTGCGGTTATGACTGTAAAAAACAGTGCCAATTCAAAGGATGTTATTGCTGGGGGATGTTGCCTTTACAAGTCATTATTCAACCTCCACATCAGATGATAGGGCACGTTTTACTGACTACAAACCTTGATCTGTCCTGTGCAGTCAGGATTCAAATTATGATTCAAAGAGCTGTGCTGTCCATCACCATATGCATGTCCACCAAGACCAGTGGGATCCCTGATTATACTGTACACTCATAGTTGTACATTACTCTAGTCCCTGCTCCTAACGCCAGTGGCAATGCCAATATTGATTCATTCACAAAATGTTCGTCTTGCAGAATGCCAGAGTGCTGTTTAAGATCCGTGTGGTGGGAGGATCAGCGTCCTACAGCTACCTCTCCCCCCAGGATGGACGGCCGCTCTACCACCCAGCAGTGAACAGGTGAGACAGACAGCCTCTGCAGGCCACATACTGTAGCTAGCTAAGCGTCTGCGTGTCAGACAGTTAGGTAGTGAGATGAGAAGGTAAGGCCGCGAACAGGCGCTTCATCAAGCTAAAGTGAAGCAGTAGAGGTGTTCAAGCAAGTCTTCTAAGCATTTCAAGAGTAATGTGTCAAAACCACAGTTTCTTCCCTCTATATTTTGTATTGGTAGTTCTTTACTGAGAGGCAGCCCATACGGTGTAGTGGATTAGGTAATGCCCATTTCTTACCGCAGTGAAATATGCAGCCATTTTGTAAGGTTCTTTTTCAGGAGAGGGTGTCTAATGGTTTACGAACTGTGGAAACTAATTGCCATTTTAAAGGGCACTTTATCAAGGCAGAATTCCTCCAGTTGCTTAGAAATGTCCATTCATCCATTTGAATGGTTGCTGGGGGGCGTGGTGCTTTTGAAGTGCATGTGTGCACAGTATTCAGAACACTTCTATTTGATGATGGTGCTACAAGACCCATTCATGTATTGATATTTCAGTAATACTACTAAATTGCTGCACGAGTGTCCCTCAAAGGTTTATGTGATTTATTTTAACCTTTAACAACACCATCAGTAAAAGCATTTAGCATTTCAATCAATAGCTTTCCCTTACTTTGGAAAATAAAGTGATAGGAAGGAAAATTCTTCTTCCAGCATATAGGTTGTCTGCTATCCGACTGTGCTCCTTTGACCAGCATAGATGCATTTATCGGTTGATATTTTGTCCATAGCCAGCCTTCATCACGGGCAGGGCTGTGTAGAGTCAGAATAGAGGCTGTGATGGTGGTAAATGAAAGCATCTATAGCCTGTGGAGAGATACATGTACTGTCTCTACAGATCTGAAATCTCCAGGGTTCATACTGAGAGGCACCCCATAGCCATGAAGATCACTGTGTAATGAAATTATGTTTGAAGTGTTCGCTTGAAGAGTTCAACTGGCTTTGTAGTTTACCTGAGGGACCCCCAGAGCACAAGATTCCTACAAACAGTCATAGACATTGTGATAGTGAACTTACTACTCTACTCTCTGCCAAGAAAACTGTAGACAATCTTGCCAAATGCTCTGAGAGATATTTCTGAATTCAAATACTGTTTAATTGAGTCGTTTTGAGACTGGATGGATCTCTCGAGGCCATTATAAAAGCACAACTGTCATAGAAGACTTGAGTCAAGAAAACATGCTTCATTGTAGTAGAGACTGAAAAATAAATTGTTTCTCTGTCCCCATTCCACCTCTTCTACTGCTCATGAATAACTAGCATTAAGGAAAATCCCCAATTAATCTGTCACAAATTGTTTAAAATCCCACCTATCATTTAAATCCTATTTATAACTGACCCAATTAGTGGAGCTGGGTTTCTGGTGGGGCTCTATCACACCAAGAATAGCCTCATTCATTGCTTCAGCTGTTAGGGTTTGGTAAGGCACATAAAACTCGACTTTTACATTAAATCAATCTGATTCATAACATGCTTTAGGAAAGGAAAGGGAAAGGACCCCAACATGATGATATCCAATGCTGTCAGGGTTTCAAGGGGCCTACAGTAACGTTAACACAGACTCTGAATGAAAAGCTAATGTTTAACTACTTTCTTGACCGGACTAAGATTCAACTCGGATCAAAACGTTGTCTTTATTGTGCGTCTGATTAAATCACCATGGGAGCATACCAGAGTTGCGGGCATTCCTTTTTTCTTCAACTACTTTCTTACCATCGATTGTGCTTTAAACATATGTTGTTGTGTGAATAGTTTGTGGATATTCTGTTTATTCAGCCTCTGAAAACGCACTTCTGAAAGCACTATCTACAAATCCATGATCTACTCCTTTTTGTGAATCCCAGTGTGGTGGATGTTTAATTGTAAGGTCCTGCTGACACCTAGTGGCTGTACAGAGTCTATAAATACATGCTGCTACACAAAGACCCTCTGAAAAGGTCTCGATGCCGCATTTCCAATGGGGATTTACCCTGGTGTTTTACGCCAGAAGGCTCAGACTTTTCTGTTTCCATCTATGTGGGCTGGCACCTATGTCTCACGAGGCCATGGCTCTGCTCTGACTTGGAGCCATGGCAAAGCCCTGGGTACTTTTCAGCTGGCATTTACATGATGGCTAATTCTGAACTTTAACACCTTCTCGCAAAACTACAGTGTTCTTGAATGATGCAGAGCTTGAAGATTCTGCTCGCCATAAGTATTTAGTGCCACACTCCTAATGGAAACACAATAACTCTAGAGTTTACACCAGGGGTTCCCAACTGGTTTGGCCCACGACCCCATTTTGATATAACATTTTTTTGTGACAACACCATTGTAAAAAAAAAAAGAAGTGATGAAATCAACAGCCAATATTTACTTATTTAATTGGGGCTATGACAATGTATTACAAATCAGTCTGATAATACTTTTGACAGTAATCATTTTCTATGATCTTCTGTACAGAAAATAACTATCATTGATTATGTTATTTTTCCCTGATTTTGTGCCTGATCTTGTCCACTCTGTTCTAATAAGGCTTGTGGGCATTGTAGAGGGAAACAGACACACATGTGTTCCTGAGAGTCTTATCTTTCAGTGATGGGGTCATAATATTTTGTATCTTAAACCGTTCAAAGGATAGAGCCACATTTGTAGGAAGAAAACAGAAACCTGACTGTTTATTACAACCACATCTAGCGGCTACCGGAGGTTACTGACATAGCCCCAGTTCTATGAACCAAGCATGATTTTTTTCCAGAGTTTCTCTTGTGACACCATTTTCAAATCTGGAGACCCCACATGGGGTTGCGACCCCTAGTTTGGGAAACGCTAGCCTACATTAACATAAAACACTGGTGGCCCACTGGTGAGGAGGGTAAGACTCAATGGAAAAGCACCTTAACAAAATGTACATACCACCTGAATAATAGGTGAACAGTGTGCGAAGGGGATTATGCTGAAGTTTTACCTCGCTAATCTGATGACCTTTGACCCCTTTGTTCCCAGAGCTCTTAATCTCTGTGGCTCAGGAGGACCGCCCCATGTGAAGCTCATCATCGAGTGGGAACACAGAATCAAAGACTGGTCAGTCATTCTCAGTGACAGTCTATAACCTTCTAGCCCTGAATTATTGTAGACCAACTGTAATCATAAAACAGTATGTACAGTGCCTTGCGAAAGTATTCGGCCCCCTTGAACTTTGCGACCTTTTGCCACATTTCAGGCTTCAAACATAAAGATATAAAACTGTATTTTTTGGTGAAGAATCAACAACAAGTGGGACACAATCATGAAGTGGAACGACATTTATTGGATATTTCAAACTTTTTTAACAAATCAAAAACTGAAAAATTGGGCGTGCAAAATTATTCAGCCCCCTTAAGTTAATACTTTATAGTGCCACCTTTTGCTGCGATTACAGCTGTAAGTCGCTTGGGGTATGTCTCTATCAGTTTTGCACATCGAGAGACTGACATTTTTTCCCATTCCTCCTTGCAAAACAGCTCGAGCTCAGTGAGGTTGGATGGAGAGCATTTGTGAACAGCAGTTTTCAGTTCTTTCCACAGATTCTCGATTGGATTCAGGTCTGGACTTTGACTTGGCCATTCTAACACCTGGATATGTTTATTTTTGAACCATTCCATTGTAGATTTTGCTTTATGTTTTGGATCATTGTCTTGTTGGAAGACAAATCTCCGTCCCAGTCTCAGGTCTTTTGCAGACTCCATCAGGTTTTCTTCCAGAATGGTCCTGTATTTGGCTCCATCCATCTTCCCATCAATTTTAACCATCTTCCCTGTCCCAGCTGAAGAAAATCAGGCCCAAAACCATGATGCTGCCACCACCATGTTTGACAGTGGGGATGGTGTGTTCAGCTGTGTTGCTTTTACGCCAAACATAACGTTTTGCATTGTTGCCAAAAAAGTTCAATTTTGGTTTCATCTGACCATTAGCACCTTCTTCCACATGTTTGGTGTGTCTCCCAGGTGGCTTGTGGCAAACTTTAAACAACACTTTTTATGGATATCTTTAAGAAATGGCTTTCTTCTTGCCACTCTTCCATAAAGGCCAGATTTGTGCAATATACGACTGATTGTTGTCCTATGGACAGAGTCTCCCACCTCAGCTGTAGATCTCTGCAGTTCATCCAGAGTGATCATGGGCCTCTTGGCTGCATCTCTAATCAGTCTTCTCCTTGTATGAGCTGAAAGTTTAGAGGGACGGCCAGGTCTTGGTAGATTTGCAGTGGTCTGATACTCCTTCCATTTCAATATTATCGCTTGCACAGTGCTCCTTGGGATGTTTAAAGCTTGGGAAATCTTTTTGTATCCAAATCCGGCTTTAAACTTCTTCACAACAGTATCTCGGACCTGCCTGGTGTGTTTCTTGTTCTTCATGATGCTCTCTGCGCTTTTAACGGACCTCTGAGACTATCACAGTGCAGGTGCATTTATACGGAGACTTGATTACACACAGGTGGATTGTATTTATCATCATTAGTCATTTAGGTCAACATTGGATCATTCAAAGATCCTCACTGAACTTCTGGAGAGAGTTTGCTGCACTGAAAGTAAAGGGGCTGAATAATTTTGCACGCCCAATTTTTCAGTTTTTGATTTGTTAAAAAAGTTTGAAATATCCAATAAATGTCGTTCCACTTCATGATTGTGTCCCACTTGTTGTTGATTCTTCACAAAAAAATACAGTTTTATATCTTTATGTTTGAAGCCTGAAATGTGGCAAAAGGTCGCAAAGTTCAAGGGGGCCGAATACTTTCGCAAGGCACTGTATGCTGCTGCACATGCCTTATTTTACTAATGCCTGGCAGCCTCTTTCTCTCTCTGTGCATGTTCCCAACTCTCTGTCTGTCTGTCTGTCTGTCTGTCTGTCTGTCTGTCTGTCTGTCTGCGTGTTGTCGGTCTCCTGCAGCCTGTTTGGGAACATCCAGGAGGAGGTGGTGAAGGATGCTGAGAGTGTGAGAGGCCAGCATCAGCAGCACGTCCAGCAGCACAGTTGTACCCTGGACGAGTGCTTTCAGCTCTACACTAAAGAGGAACAGGTACATTATCTCCTCCTACGGTCAGGCAACAACCACTGCTGAGTACAATCTGTTGTCTCACTATAGTCTACAAGGGTGTCAAACTCATTCCACGGAGGGCCTTGTGTCTGCTGCTTTTAGTTTTTTCCTTTCAATTAAGCCCTAGACAACCAAGTGAGTTGAGTCCCTTACTAATTAGTGACCTTAATTCATAAATTAAGTCCAAGGGAACAGCGTAAACCCGCAGACACTCGGCCCTCCGTGGAATGAGTTTGACATGTGTCATAGAACCTTATGTACCGAACCCACTGACTGAATGACTGACGAGGAGCAAGGAAATCCTTCCTACCTGTAATTTTCATTATATACTGTATTTTTGTTTATAGGGGAGACTGCCTCTAGTTTGAAACAGTCCTTTAAGGGAAATTCATCCAAATTACAAATACATGCATCTTATGCTACCTTAAAAATAAGATGCACATTTGTTATTTGGGTGAACAATCCCTTTAAGGACATCATTATGGAATCCATAATGCTTCTTACAGACCCCCCAGTGTTATAAGATGCAACGTCAACAGTAACATCAAAGGATATGAATGCTGTGGTATGATGCCAAGAACAAAATCTGCCTTCAGTCGAATCAATCAAGATGACCTGAGGTGGAATTAATCTTGCCAATTGGGCTCTTATTTTCCCATCCGTGGAGTGTTGAAATTCTATTAGAGCTGTGAATGGACTGTGTTTCTGCTGGGAACTGTATGCTCTCGCTTAACTGTACCTACACCCAGATCAGTGTCTAAACGACTTATGAATCAGAATACTTCCTTCCCTTCAAATGGTTGATTGATCTTCCTGCTCCCAGTTATACTGTACCACAATATATTGCTTACAGTCATGCCCCATCTCCATGCCCCTCCACACCTCGTTCCTAGGCCGTCATTGAAAATAAGAATTTGTTCTTAACTGACTTGCCTAGTTAAATAAAGGTACAAATTAATTTTTACAAATTCTAAATAAATAAATAAATAAACATGAAGAGGTTGTTTCAGGGAACGTTCTGAATATCCAAATCAAATCAAATTTGACTATTTGTACCGAATACAACAGTACAGTGAAATGCTTACTTACAAGCCCTTAACCAACCATGCAGTTAAGAAAAATACATTCAAAAAGTAAGAAATAATATTAACAAATCATTTAAGCGCGGCAGTAAAATAACAATAGCAAGGCTATACACAGGGGGTACCGGTACTATCAGGTATCAAGGTAAGACCCAAGTGCAGACTGTGAAGGGGCAGGCAAACGACAGGTCAAGGCAGGCAGGGGTCGATAATCCAGAGTAGGAGCAAATGTACTGGGACAGGCAGAGTTCTCAGGCGTGGGGGGGACAGGGTCAAGACAGGCAAGAGTCAAAAACCAGGAGTACGAGAAAAAGAGAGGCTGGTAAAAGACAGAAGCTGACAGGAACAAACGCTGGTAAGCTTGACAAACAAGACCAACTGGCACAGACAGAAAGAAAACACAGGTATAAATACCCAGAGGATAAGTGGGGAAGATGGGCGACACCTGGAGAGGACAGGTGAAACAGATCAGGGTGTGACAGGTACAGAGTCAATGTGCGGGGGCACCGGTTAGTCGAGGTAATTGAGGTAGTATGTACAGTTGAAGTCGGAAGTTTACATACTGTACACCTTAGCCAAATACATTTAAACACAGTTTTTCACAATTACTGACATTAGTCTTAGGTCAGTTAGGATCACCACATTATTTTAAGAATGTGAAATGTCAGAATAATCGTAGAGAGAATTATTTCTTTCAGCTTTTATTTCTTTCATCACATTCCCAGTGGGTCAGAAGTTTACATACACAGTATTTGGTAGCATTGCCTTTAAATTGTTTAACTTGGGTCAAACGTTTTGGGTAGCCTTCCACAAGCTTCCCACAATAAGTTGGGTGAATTTTAGCCCATTTCTCCTGACAGAGCTGGTGTGACTGAGTCAGGTTTGTAGGCCTCCTTGCTCGCAAACGCTTTTCAGTTCTGCCCATCAAATTTTCTATTGGATTGAGGTCAGGGCTTTGTGATGGCCACTCCAATACCTTGACTTTGTTGTCCTCAAGCCATTTTGCCACAACTTTGGAAGTATGCTTGGGGTCATTGTCCATTTGGAAGACCCATTTGCGACCAAGCTTTAACTTCCTTACTGATGTCTTGAGATGTTGCTTCAATTTATCCACATAATTTTCCATCCTCATGATGCCATCTATTTTGTGAGGTGCACCAGTCCCTCCTACAGCAAAACACCACCAAAACATGATGCTGCCACCCTGTGCTTCACGTTTGGGATTGTGTTCTTCGGCTTGCAAGCCTCCCCCTTTTTCCTCCAAACATTACGCTGGTCATTATGGCCAAACAGTTCTATTTTTGTTTCATCAGACCAGAGGACATTTCTCCAAAAAGTACGATTTTTTTTTCTGAAGTCTTGGCTGATTTCTTTAGATTTTCCATGATGTCAAGCAAAGAGGCACTGAGTTTGAAGGTAGGCCTTGAAATACATCCACAGGTACACCTCCAATTGACTCAAATTATGTAAATTAGCAGTTAAGAAAAATACATTCAGAAACTTCTAAAGCCATGACATCCTTTTCTGCAATTTTCCAAGCTGTTTAAAGGCACAGTCAACTTAGTGTATGTTAACTTCTGACCCACTGGAATTGTGATACAGGGAATTTTATAAGTTAAATAATCTCTTCGTAAACAAATGTTGGAAAAATGACATGTGTCATGCACAAAGTAGATGTCCTAACCGACTTGCCAAAATTATAGTTTGTTAATAAGAAATTTGTGGAGTGGTTGAAAACAGAGTTTTAAAGACTCCAACCTAAGTGTATGTAAACTTCCGACTTCAACTGTACATGTAGGTAGAGTTATTAAAGTGACTATGCATAGATAATAACAGAGAATAGCAGCAGCGTAAAATAGATTGCAAATAGTTTGGGTAGCCATTTGATTAGATGGTCAGGAGTCTTATGGCTTGGGGGTAGAAGCTGTTTAGAAGCCTCTTAGACCTAGACTTGGAGCTCCGGTACTGCTTGCCATGCGGTAGCAGAGAGAATAGTCTATGACTAGGGTGGCTTTTTAGGGCCTTCCTCTGACACCGCCTGGTATAGAGGTCCTGGATGGCAGGAAGCTTGGCCCCGGTGATGTACTGGGCCGTACGCACTACCCACTGTAGTGCCTTGCGGTCGGAGGCCGAGCAGTCGATATACCGTGCAGTGATGCAACCCGTCAGGATGCTCTCGATGGTGCAGCTGTAGAACCTTTTGAGGATCTGAGGACCCATGCCAAATCTTTTCAGTGTCCTGATGGGGAATAGGTTTTGTCGTGCCCTCTTCATGACTGTCTTGGTGTGCTTGGACCATGTTAGTTAGGTAATAGAGGTGTACGGGAACTTAAAAGCCTGTAATTTGGTTTATGTAATACGCTTATGAAGTTGACATGTGCGATAGATATCTAGAACATGTCCTCCTCAAGAGCCTTCTCTTAGTTTCTTCCTGAGCATTGTTTGAGTCCTATGTCTACTTCTGATAGGAGTGAATAATTTCTCATTGCCATTCATGAGGCAAATGACTAAGCTTTCTTTAGCTCCATTCGTGACCAGATTAGTATCCTCGACTGAACATGAAGGTTATTGGATACAGCTGCCTCCATCTCCTTCCTCCACTCTTCTTCATGCACACTAATCAGAGGGAATAGAGTACCAGAGGCGGTCGCCCCAGCAACAGGTTGTGAAAGTGACTGATAAATTAGGCTTCACATACTGTTCTGATGAAACAGACACGGTCTCATGCACAGAGCTATCACTGAAGACCACCGCAACCTGTATCAGACCACATTTCATGTCTTAAACACTGTCCACCAGCTTCAAACTGCTGGAAAAACAATATTTTTTGGTTATTTCACAGCGATTTAGATGGTACAATGATTCCCTACACTATTCAGTGCTTGCTTTCTCACATAAACTGAAATTGAGCAAACAGTGTAGAATTTTTGCAACCAGGAAATGAGCGATTTTCGCTAGATAATACAGCCACAAAGTCAGAGCAGCTGCCGCTCCGGCGGGAAATTGCACACAGCCAATCACAAGACTGGTGGGTAAGTAATACTGTGAAATATTATCATTCCACAATTAGCGACAGATATATTATGGACATTTTCTGAAATTGCAATTCAAAAATGTAAAACAATCCAATGTAGCACCTTAAGAGAGTGTTATGAAATTATTTCAGTGGGTTGATTGAGGGACAAGGTTTCATTTTTTTTGTTTTTTTCATCTCTCTCTCTCTCTCTCTCTCTCTCTCTCTCTCTCTCTCTCTCTCTCTCTCTCTCTCTCTCTCTCCGCCAGCTGGCCCCAGACGATGCATGGAAATGTCCCCACTGTAAGCAGCTGCAGCAGGGCATGGTGAAGATGAGCCTGTGGACGCTGCCTGACATCCTCATCCTCCACCTCAAGCGCTTCCGGCAGGTGGGCGAGCGCCGCAACAAGCTGGCCACGCTGGTGCGCTTCCCCCTAGACGGCCTAGACATGGCGCCCCATGTGGTGAAGAGGAGTCAGAGCACCCGGCTGCCCCCCCACTGTCCTCTGCCCCCCCACGGTCCTCTGCTCCCTGGCCCCCTGCACCCGGCCTGGAAACAGCCCTGCCCACCCGACGTGGCCCCTCCAGACTTCCTATATGACCTCTATGCCGTGTGTAACCATCACGGAGGCATGCACGGGGGACATTACACAGGTTTGTATGGAGGGATTGTCTGGCTGTCATATTCACATCCTATAAATGTTCTATGAAATATCAATCTCATTGAAAGTGGTCTTTAATCAGCAAGGTGTCTTGAAGTGAGATCGAGTCCAAAAATGTGTTTGATGGTGATGATAATAAAGATATGGTGGTGGTTTGTTTAGTATGTATGTAAGTACACACTGTTGTGCATGTCTGAACAGGTGTCTGTGTCTCTGTGCAGCGTTCTGCAGGAACTCATTGGACGCCCAGTGGTATGGGTATGATGACAGCAGTGCAGAGCCAGTCACAGAGGGGGAGGTGTGCACACGGGGAGCCTACATCCTCTTCTACCAGAGACGCAACACCATCCCTCCATGGTCAGCCAGCTCCTCTCTCAGAGGTGAGCCGTGTTGACAAGTCCATTAATTAAGCCACAGTCTGCAATATGTCCTGCAATTCTATTGTGTCATTTCAATAGATGATATATACCAATTGGTTCTTGAAGAATACTGACCTTTAGAGGTCTTCAGTTGAAAGTACATGTAATGGAAATAAGGCTTCTGATATCCATTATTGGTGAAATGATGGCTTTCATCACCCAATAATGAATGGTACTTCACTGACAGCATCCAGACATGTTTCTAATTTAAAGCATTAATGTTGAAATCAAAAGAGTGTATGATTGGCAGTGTGTAATGACCTTGTCCATCATAGGATTGAGGTACAGTAAAGGCATACTAGGTTTGGTTTGCTCCCAGCAGAAGTTGGATAGGCAAAGGGAACGTCTGTGCATTGCATACTCCCTTAAAAGAGTTTTGCTTAAAAACTAGAAAAAAGCTGCAATAGCGGCAATTGTCCCTCTTGAGACGCTGTAGCCAGTATACACTTCCTCAAAATAGTCAGAATTAATCTAAGATAACTCAAGAAACCTATCATTCATTTTGACATTTTTGCAGTGGAGATCTTAGTCGTGCATTTTTACATCTAACTAAGATGTTTGGTGCACTATTTCACAATGAAAAAGTTTATTGAATAATCCTTACTGTTGACCAATCTCCGACCAAGGGGCATAGGCTTCCAAACTAACAACAACTAACAAAATGTTGTCGTAATATATGCACAAACTCTTCCCGAAATGTTTCGGCTGGGAAGCATGCGGACGCCTACTGTCTCCCTCTAGGAAAAGGAGACAGGTTTGTATGTATTATTTGTGTTGAGAGTCCAGTAGATGGCACTTTGCTCTCTATAACAGTGTTCTTCTACTTCTACAGGCTCCACCAGCTCCTCCACGTCAGACCACTGGCTGATCCGTCTGACGCGGGACAGTAAGAGGCACAGCCTGTTCTCTGGGGGGTCCACCTCTGGCCCTCCTGGCCCCACACCAACCCTCGAATCCCCAGAGCTCCCTGTGTTCGAGGACGAGCCTCTCAAAACAGCGACAGGTGAGTAGCACATTTGGACACCATTTCCCCAGTCTGTCTCTAAATAAATAAAACCACTATGGTCTGATTGGTCTGAAGTTCTAGTTGTTACTCAAAGAGGATTATATCTTTGAGATAATGACATCATTAAAAAGCAGATGATTATGTAGATAAGTCGATCAATGAACCATTATAAAAGAGGAGGAATATGAGGGAAAATCCTTACTGTGTTTGTTTTTCTTCTGGGTCCAGATGGGTTTGAGAATAAGCCATTTGTCCGAGGCACTCAGGGCAGGAGCGTGAGCATGAGGTCACCCACTAAGACCAAGGACACCCTGAGCAAAGTGCTGCCCCTGCGCTGGTCCTTTGGTTCCAAGGACCGCCCCAAACCCTCCGCCCCCAGGCGAGGGGAGCTGGTGGAGTACCTGGAGTCAGGGCGCAGGCCGCGGTGCACCAAGGACCCCATCATCACCCTAGTGGCCACCCCGTCCCAGGGCGGGCACAGGGACCTGGGCAGCTCCCCCAGTGTCAGCAGCCTGAGCTGCATGGACAGGTCCAACTCTGAGGCCTGCGACTCCCCAAGAGTACCAGAGGGCCAGAGCAGGCCTACCGTAGAGAGGAGCTCTAGCCTGGGGCTCAGTATTATCACTAAAGCCAGGGATGACAGCTCACTGGGCCGGAGGTCCTCCAAGAGGTTCAGGCAGGACCAGGGCAGGACCCTGGACCATCACCCTCATAGAGGCTCTACTGATGGGATCCACATCAGCCACAGTGCCCCCCCAAGTAGGGACTCCACACTGAAGAGACCCAAGGCCCAAGCAGGGCTGACCTCCAGGGTAGGGGTGCTGCAGGCTGGTCTACAGCCTGAGGAGAGGAAGGGGGTGAGGGGTCAGGAGGTAAGGAGCCACGACAGCCTCTTGTCCTTTTTCAAATCAGGCTTCCTGAAGAAAGACACTCAGAGGACACCTAGCAAGGGGGAGGAAGTCCGGGCCAATGGCCATGGACGAACCAGCAAGGTGGCAAATGGTAGTTTGTCTAAACTCTCCCTCTCCAATGGGACCCTGAACGGTGTAGCGCTGGAGGAAAAGAGGGCCAACGGCGCCCCTAGAAGTGACTGCCGTCACAGCAAAGGGCAGCTTGTCAACGGGAGGGCAGGGAGTCACAGCTCTGCTGCTGACATCAAGCGTGCCCACAGCTCCAGTAACATCCAGACCAAACTGGACTTGACCCTGCGCAGGTGTTCCTCAATGCAGAGGAATGGGCAGGTAGCTCCCCCGGCCCCCCGCAGCAGCCTGGCCACAGACAAGCCCAGCTATGCCGCCCTGCAGCGGGCACGCTACAGCACCACCTCCCTGGGCAGGCAGCAGAGACCCGTCCCCGAGTCCTGCTTCTGACTCCCTCCGCACCGCTAGGCTAATTGGCTGCTGCCACAGTAGTAGAGTTACCTGGCCTGTGTGTCTCTTTATTTAGAGTTTCTGCCAATGCTACTGTCAGGGTTAGCATGTTAGTGTGAGCTGAGCAGTCTGGCCACCACTGCTAGAGCAGAGGAATAGTCACGGTGTTACTATAAGACAGGTTCTTAGGGGAGGCTTTGCCAACAGCTGAAATCAGTAATGCAGTGCGTAACAGTTAACTGTCTGTCATAGTCTTCTGTTTAATGTAAGTGCCTCTGTGACAGTTCAGAATGATTGTTTGTTGAACACTGGAACCACGCTATTGATTGACACACATCACATCAAGACGGTCACCAGGTCTCTGTAGTATAGCCAGCAGAGCTGTTGTTTCTGAAGGGCATCATGTACCCTCTGTTAACACTGATGTTTATTGACGTATTGTCTTTGTGTGTACATAAATCTATGCAGACTGTGTACAATGGAGAGGTACAACTGCTGTATTGTGATCATATTTATTCCACAAACATGTCAAGCATCGTTCTTGGTTGTATGCTGTCCTTGATTTTCTATTGATGTAGCCATGGAGGAATATCCTGCACAGAAAGATTCAGTTAAATGATTGTCTGTCTGTGCTTCCACTGCAAACTGTTTGCTGGGACCTCATACACTTATGTTATTACTAATATTCATCATGTATCATCTTCTGTCAGTGGCAACTGGCAACTGAAAGAAATAAGTACTGTAATAACCTGGTTGTTACACACCTGTTACTGACTACCGTACGGTAACGACGGTGTGTGATTGGAGGAGAAGTAAGGGTAGAGGAATGAAATGGTGATTTATGTTCGTAACTAACATGATTGAAATACTGGGTTGAAAAGAGGGTAGTTTGCACACCATGTACTCCAGCACAGTGATGGTCCTGTATACTCCACAATAGATTTAATGGATCTTGAACCAAAGTTTGTGTCAATCAGAACATTCATCAGGACCCTGAAAAAGGTCTAGATAATCTAGTTTAAGATTCATTGTGGAGCATACAAGAATACCTGACCTTATCTAGGACTTTCTATTTTAAATCTAAATGGAAAATAATTATCAAAAAGAGCCACTTGAGAGTTTTGTACATTGACTTGTGTGAACTTAGATGGGTGCTATTATGTGATGGTGAACTGTTGTGGAACCTCCTCACACCAGTGGTTTAGGTCAGCCCCTTATAGAGCACCAGGGACAGACTGACAGCCCATTTCAAGGCTTTTAATGTCACTCCCTGTATCTCCCCACTGCTGAGCTCCAGAGAAAGTTACTGCCTGTGTTTCACAATAACTCACCAGGGGGGATTAAACCTGCTCCCCTGTTGCCATGGCAAACTCCCTTAAAGATACCAACTGTGAAGGTGCTGCTGGCTGTTGTCCTCTGTAGAGGGGCAGGGATTTCTTGATTTTCATTCATTTTCAACCCAAAACATCTCTTGACTTAGCTTCCAATATACAATACATGACGATCTATTACATTACATGAAGATCATTTTGTAATTTTTCCTATAGAGTGCTGTAATGCATTTTAATTGTCAGCCATAGGGTACATGCCAATTCAGATATATGCACATTATGTGTATGTTCTAGTCAGTGCAGATTTCCCAGCAACAATGGATGGAAACGTATGATGTGTGTTTTATGTTAGGAGGGTGTAGAGCACATGTGTTTGAGCTTTCATCAACTGTATATGAACATATGTAGAAGTAATATTACCAACACAATGGCATACAGTGCTTCTGTAAAGGGAAAAATACTATCAGAGTTAATGTATTTATCTATTAGATTTCTGAGTTACTTAATTACTGTAACGGTTTTCCGTATGAGAAGGAGAGTCGGACCAAAATGCAGCGTGTAGATTGCGATCCATGTTTATTCAACAGACGAAACACGAATCTAAATACAAACACTACAAAAACAATAAACGTAACAAAAACCGAAACAGCCTATACTTGTGTAAAACTAACACAGAACAAGGACATCATGATACTAAGGACAATCACCCACAAACATACAGTGAAACCCAGGCTACCTAAATATGGTTCCCAATCAGAGACAATGACTAACACCTGCCTCTGATTGAGAACCATATCAGGCCAGACATAGAAATAGACAAACAAGACATCCAACATAGAATGCCCACTCAGATCACACCCTGACCAACCAAAACATAGAAATATACAAAGTAAACTATGGTCAGGGTGTGACAATTACTTAGGCCCATCGCCCCATGAGAAGCATAGGCCATCAACTGGCCATCAACTGAGTTGACTTCATGTATCTGAAATTATCTAGAATTTAATCCCAATGAAATGATACAATAATTTACTATTCTCCTATACTATAATGTTAATGTGTAGGACATATGATTGTGTTAGCAGACATACAGTAGTAGCTATGCAATATACTGGACCATATGGGATGCCCCATATGCATCATCATAACTTATTCTAATGGGGATTGGTTGATGACACTACACCATCAACATAGGCTGATGACAGTACACCATCAACATAGGCTCATGACACCACACCATCAACATAGGCTGATGACACTACACCATCAACATAGGCTGATGACACCACACCATCAACATAGGCTGATGACACTACACCATCAACATAGGCTGATGACACCACACCATCAACATAGGCTGATGACACTACACCATCAACATAGCCTGATGACACCACACCATCAACATTGTCTGATGACACTACACCATCAACATCGGCTGATGACACCACACCATCAACATTGGCTGATGACACTACACCATCAACATAGGCTGATGACACCACACCATCAACATAGGCTGATGACACTACACCATCAACATAGGCTGATGACACTACACCATCAACATAGGCTGATGACACTACACCATCAACATAGGCTGATGACACTACACCATCAACATAGGCTGATGACACTACACCATCAACATTGTCTGATGACACTACACCATCAACATAGGCTGATGACACTACACCATCAACATAGGCTGATGACACTAGCTCAAATGTTATGCATTTTTTTTATTCACTTGTTCTCATCAATTTTGTTTCTGCAACCTTATTTAACTTTTCTGTATCACTTTGTTTACCAAAACGAGCACTTGTTTTGGAAGTGACCCTAAATGAAGGATGCTTTCCTTGGGAGGGCATGGGTTGACTATATTTTATATGCAACTTTTGTAAAAGTCTACATTTTATACCTGATTTGTAATTATGCAAATGAAGGCTCCAGATGATCAAATCAGATAATGTATGTTTCTGATTAGAGAGCAACTTCAGGATAAAGCACAAGTGGACTTTAATTGTGAACTTAACATATATATTGTATCTGCTTATTACCATACTGGAATTTATTTCAATTGCAAATTAAACACAGCTTTTCTCACAACTATTCTCTTTATTATATCATAATACAAACGAGGAGATATTCAATTGCATGTGTCATTGTATCTGTCTAACTTGGACTTTGAACTGCCTCAGGTTCTGCTCATTTCCATATCACATCATACCAGCTTAACTTACAAAACCAAGGTGTAGAGAACAACTGATTAACAAAAGTTGAACTATTGTGGAGAAAAAATTGTATTCCAAATGTTTCTTAAATTCATCATCCAGTGTGTCATACATGTTTTGTTGATATTGGGAGAGCACATTCCAAATAGTTATCTTGCCATGTGAGCTGTGCTTTTAGGGAAATGTATGCCTTTCCTATACACACCTTTCCTTCTCACTTCTCAGTAGTTGGTATTCAGACTTACCTTATGCAGGTGTGTAACAGGCTTTATAGGCGTGGCTAACAGAATTCCTTGTTTCAGATTTAATTCAATAGGGTTTTCAGTACATTTATCTAAAGCCATCCCTTTAAATTGGGTGTACCTTTAATTTGAGTTCTCTACAGACTCACTAGAATATGTGGAGAGAACGGTTCAGAATATTAGGGATCAATGAAAGAAAGTAATTTAAATTAGAGTTTGACCGATTATGATTTTTCAGCGCCGATGCCGATTATTGGAGGACCAAAAAAAGCTGATACCGATTAATCGGCAGATTTTTATATATATATATATATATTTGTAATATATATATATTTTTTTTTCTCCACTTCCTGTCTAACTGACGTGCCCAAAGTAAACTGCTTGTCACTCAGGCTCAGAAGCCAGGATATGCATATAATTGGTACTATTGGATAGAAAACACTTTGACGTTTGTAGAAATGTTAAAATAATGTATGAGACTATAGCACAATTAATATGGTAGGAGATAATCTAAAGAAAAAACAGACGGAATATTATTTATTTTGAGAGCCCATGCTCTTTCAATGGAAAGCTATGGGTGCTATGCAATTCCAGCTCCCACATTGCAATTCCTATCGCTTCCACTAGATGTCAACAGTCTTTGTTCAAGGTTTCAGGCTTGTTTCTTCCCAAACGAGGAAGAATTTTGAGTTTTGGTACAGGGAGTCAGAGTTGGAAATCAGTCTTTGCGATGAAGAGGATGCGCACTTGCTAATTTTACTTTTCTATTGAACATACATCTTTCTGTATGAAATATTATAGTTTAATTACATTTTAGGGTACCTGAGGATTAGATTTATTTTGACTTGTTTTAACAAAGTTTAGCAGTAGCTTTTTGGATTCCTTTCTCTGCATGTTGAAGAAGTGGATTACTCAAATCGATGGCGCCAACTATACCGACTTTTTGGGATATAAAGAACGATTTTATCTAACAAAACAACCATGCATGTTGTAGCTGGGACCCTTGGGATTGCAAATCAGAGGATGATTTTCAAAAATAAATGAATATTTAATCGCTATTTGTGATTTTACGAAGCATGTGCTGGTTGAAAAATATTTTGATGTGGAGCTCCATCCTCAAACAATCGCATGGCATGCTTTCGTTGTAAAGCCTATTGTAAATTGGATAATGCAGTTAGATTAACAAGAATTTAAGCTTTTAACCTATATAAGACAATTGTATGTACCTAGATGTTTACTATCCATCATTTTTATGATTATTTATTTGAATTGCGTGCCCTCGACTTTCACCGGAAGTTGTCCCGCTGACGGGACACCTATACCCTAAGAAGTTTTAAGTTCCTTGCTCAAAACATATGAATGCTGGTGGTTCAATATTCCCAGTTCTTCAATATTCCCAGTTAAGACATTTTAGGTTGTAGTTATTATAGCAATTATGATGCTTTGACTAGTTCTCTCTATACCATTTGTATTTCATATACCTTTGACTATTGGATGTTCTAATAGGCACTTTAGTATTGCCAGCCTAATCTCAGGAGTTGATAGGCTCGAAGTCATAAACATAAACATCAAGCATTGTTAAAAGCTGCTGGCAAATGTAGTAAAGTTAGAATGAATGCTTGCGAGCCTGCTGCTGCCTACCACCCCTCAGTCAGACTGCTCTATCAAATATCAAATCATAGACTTAATTATAATATAATAAACACAGAAATACAAGTCTTTGGTCATTAATATGGTCAAATCCAGAAACTATCATTTCGAAAACAATTATTCTTATTCTTTAAGTGAAATACGGAACCGTTCCTTATTTTATCGAATGGGTGGCAACCCTAAGTATAAATATTGCTGTTACATTGCACAACCTTCAATGTTATGTCATAATTATGTAAAATTCTGGCAAATTAGTTTGCAACGAGCCAGGCGGCCCAAACTGTTGCAATGAACGCAAGAGAAGTGACACAATTTCCCTGGTTAATATTGCCTACTAACATGAATTTCTTTTAACTAAATATGCAGGTTAAAAAAAGTTCCTTCTGTGTATTGATTTTAAGAAAGGCATTGATGTTTATGGTTAGGCACATTTGTGCAACGATTGTGCTTTTTTCACGAATGCGCTTTTGTTAAATCATCCCCCATTCATGGAAGTAGGCTGTGATTTGATAATAAATTAACAGGCACCGCATTGATTATATACAACGCAGGACAAGCTAGTAAACCTAGTAATATCATCAACCATGTGTAGTTAACTAGTGATTATGTGAAGATTGATTTTTATAAGATAAATTTAATGCTAGCTAGCAACTTACCTTGGCTCCTTGCTGCACTCGCGTGACAGGTGGTCAGCCTGCCACACAGTTTCCTCGTGGAATGCAATGTAATCGCCCATAATCGTCATCCAAAAATGCAGATTACCGATTGTTATGAAAACTTGAAATCGGCCCTAATTAATCGGCAATGCCGATATCGGTCGACCTCTAATTTAAATACACACATATTAATCTCCTTTCAGCACCAATTGGTAGATTTAAAAATACTGTGATGTTGTATATTATTTAGGGTTAGGAAATATCTATGACATTTTTTTTTTTTATTAAAAAAAGGTTTGGAGAGCCTTTATGCACTAAATATATTTGTGAATAAAACATACAGTGGTTTGATTCATTCTGAAAGTTGCCATATTGAATATTGTTCCATTAAATATTGAAAGGTGAGAAAAGTATAGAATAGAGGTTGAACAGTATTCTTATAAATCTAACCTAATAATCTTCATTAATCATAAATGTGACTCCAGTCGTTGTGAACTGTGGTCCAGGCTCCAGGTTTAAACTGCTACGTGTGGTGCATAATGAGTCAAATAGGCTACATGTCCCAAATTATTGGCTGTGGTCCAGGCTCCAGGTTTAAACTGCTACGTGTGGTGCATAATGGCTCAAATAGGCTACATGTCCCAAATTATTGGCTGTGGTCCAGGCTCCAGGTTTAAACTGCTACGTGTGGTGCATAATGACTCAAATAGGCTACATGTCCCAAATTATTGGCTGTGGTCCAGGCTCCAGGTTTAAACTGCTACGTGTGGTGCATAATGACTCAAATAGGCTACATGTCCCAAATTATTGGCTGTGGTCCAGGCTCCAGGTTTAAACTGCTACGTGTGGTGCATAATGACTCAAATAGGCTACATGTCCCAAATTATTGGCTGTGGTCCAGGCTCCAGGTTTAAACTGCTACGTATGGTGCATAATGACTCAAATAGGCTACATGTCCCAAATTATTGGCTGTGGTCCAGGCTCCAGGTTTAAACTGCTACGTGTGGTGCATAATGACTCAAATAGGCTACATGTCCCAAATTATTGGCTGTGGTCCAGGCTCCAGGTTTAAACTGCTACGTGTGGTGCATAATGACTCAAATAGGCTACATGTCCCAAATTATTGGCTGTGGTCCAGGCTCCAGGTTTAAACTGCTACGTGTGGTGCA